>NC_056749.1:103428884-103601384 GCF_019279795.1 Protopterus annectens | reverse complement strand
TGTCTGCATCCTACATGAACTCAGGCATGTGCTGCCAGATACATTACACACTGTAGTCACACCACAGTGCAGCACCGTCCACACACCATCCACATGGAAGACAGATAATGTCATCCATTAACACAGATTTGAATGAGGAATGACGGATTATGCAAACAATTTGCCCTTACTGCAGGTAATATGACTCATCAGGACCAGGAGTGCAATGCAAGCTAATACTGTGCTGATAGATTACAGGAGTATGCTGTGGTTGTGAGTTGTGGCTACTGGTATGGTTGAGAGTCTTGGCTAATGCTATTCAAGGTACATGTGCAGGTACTGGAGATAATGTTGCCAAATGCATGGGGTCCTGTGATGTGTTTCCCTGTTAGTGTCTACCAGGTGCAATGTCACATCACTGGTGGGAGACCTTTTCACCAGCGCAATGCAACCTGATAATGTAAGCCATAATACAGAACCACACAGAACTGGTGGGCCAATGCCAGCAACATCTGGAGGAGAGGATCACCCTGTGGTATGACCCTGTCCACAGGGTAAATTAGGTGGGCCTGCACACACGTACATATGAGCAGGTGCAGCATCATGGCACAAACATCATACACCATGCCTGGCAAAGGGCTGCTGCCATGGCCAGGGACCCCACAACCACAGATGGAAGACCAGCCATGCACCTCACTGACACCAAATGAGGAGCTCCTCGCCAAGCTTGGGCCACCCATCACAGTACAACACCAGGGTACAAAGCCCCACTTGTTGGAGGTAGGTGGCACTCGCACACACAATGGACAAGGAGTGTGCAGGTAAGGTCCTAGTGGGGATTAGTAGACTACTGTATGAGACATACTTGTATATGTACAGTATCCACATGCATGTGCCAGGTCTGATTGCAGTTGTGGATGGGGATTTCTAATGTACAGAAGTGCAAATCTATGGTGAAGGACAGCAAATTGTGCAGTATTGGTGCTGTACTGTAAATGCGCAGACATGCTGGATCTATCCTTTTCCAAGGACACATGTGAGTCTGCTAACAATACCTCTCTCCCACAACTACATAGGTCACTCTGGTCTGCATATGAGACAGCAGCCTGAAGCTAGTGGTTATGGAATTGTTCAGTTGTGCTTTGGCAATACCCCAGGCATGTGGAGGGCATGCAAGTTACCATGCACACAGCTATGACTAATAGCCATATTGCTTTATGTGCAAGTTCACTTGTGGTGGGGTAAATTGTATTGCATCACAGTGGTCACCTCAGGGGTGCATCTAAAAAGACTGCAAAATTCCTATAGTATACGTCATAACCTGTCAGTGCAAGACATCTGGACAGACAACAGCAAAATATGTTGGACAAACAGACTAAGGTAGAGACATATGTGAAATATTACTGATATACAGAAGATATAAAATGAATACACTCACCTAAGATGACATTTTTCTGAAATATACTGATTGAGACCACAATATGGCAGTCCACACCTTTCCACCCATGACATGAACAATTCACTTGTAAAACAAAGCATCTGGACTCATGTATTGCACATACATGCCTGGACATGTGCAAGGGTAGCAGACGTATCAGTATGCTGTTTCGGTCAGGTATGCTACCTGATGCTGCCATGTGTGTCAGTACACTCACTGTGGCCTACTTGGCAACTGTATCACATACATGGATATTAAGGCAGACAGAGCACTAATAGGATCCAAACATCTGGATGTTCCAGGCACATCTGTACATATGACTGGTATGCCCTGTACAATGGTTTCACATGCTGCATGTGAGGCAGATGCCATTGCCACACTATATAAAGTAATAGCATCAGGAGGTAGTCACCTGCCATGTATGGTACACACATCAAAATGGTATCAGCCACACAAGATATGACACCCTCACCACACACACACACACACACACACACACACACACACACACACACACACACACAACCATCAGTAGTCAGATTCGAAGTACTACCTATCTATTTATGTCTCCAATAGTGATACGCAGTTTATCAGATGCACCACTGAGCTTAAACAATTTCACCTCATCCAAAGGTACCTGTAAGGTGCATGATATCAACAGGCCTCCTAAATAAGGACGAGAATGGTGTTACACAACTCAGAATGGTATAACCTTCACAGTACATGATTCTGAAACACACACACAAACACACACACACACACACACACACACACACACACACACACACACACACACACACACAGTTGCTAATATTGAGGTTAGCACTCCTGCCTATCTAGTTATTTGTATTATGGTACAATGCAGTTAGCAGACACACCACATAGCTTACACAATCTCACCTTGTCCAAAGGTACTTTTAAGATGAATGACAACAAAAGCAGTAGTAAAGTACGGTGGGGAACTGCAATGGGTGGAACACAAATCAAAATGGTATAAGACACACATTATCTGATTCACACACACACATGCACATCCACACGCACACCCACACGCACACCCACACACACACACACACACACACACACACACACACACACACACACACACACACACACACACACACACTTGCTAGTATTAGGATGAGAATTCCTGCCTATCTAGTTATGTCTATTATAGTGTTCCACAGTTGTCAGATGTGCCACGAAGCTTATACAGCTTCACCTACTCCAAAGGTACTTCTAAGGTGATGACATCAACAGGACTTCTAAACTGGAGTGAGGGGAAGTGTAAAGGGTGGTACACATGTCTAAAATGGTATAACCCACACAGTACATGATTCTCTCATACACCCCCCCCCCACACACACACACACACACACACACACACACACACACACACACACACACACACACACACACTTGCTAGTATTGGGATAGAACTCCTGCCCATATAGTTATGTTCACTATAGTGTTACGCAGTTGTTAGATGCACCACAGAGCTTATACAATTTCATCTAGCCCAAAGGTACTTCTAAGGTGAATGACATCAACAGGACTTCTAAATTGGAGTGAGGGGAAGTATAAAGGGTGGTATACAAGTCAAAAATGGTATAACCCACAAAGTACATGATTCATGCACACACACGCATGCACACACGCACACACACACATGGACACATGCAAATGCATGCACACACACACACACACACACACACACACACACACACACACACACACACACACACACACACACACAGTTGCAGGTATTGGGATGAGAACTCCTGCCTATCTAGTTATGTCTACTATAGTGTTACACAGTTACCGCATGCACTACAGAGCTTACTGGACTTGCAACTGGCCAAAAGTGCTGATACCTGCACAGCTGAGGTAAAGTATTACAGGTGGCAGGAAGTCTGCCTTCAGGTTCTACTGTATATCTTGCTAGTTCTTTCTGTCTTGCACTTCAAATAGCATTATAGCTTTGCACTTAAACATGTTATTGTATCAATAAGTGTATCACACCTGGCAGCCATCATCAGTACTTGTTCATCATGGAATTAGCCGCAGTACTTACTACTTGTGAGCATCCCTCCTGGCATGATTGAAGTGCGGTTTTCTGTGCTTTCACCCATTGATCTGGTGCGCTTGTCCATTTGAGGCACTGTTGCAACTGCCTTATGTACACAGACAGCCCTCTCCTCTAAACTCCAAACATTCACACCAGTGAGACTTACCCCTATATCACCAAATGTGGAAATATGCACTCTCCAGCAGAGACTGGACTAGCTGGTCAAGAGAATGAGATCAACACCTGCACCAAACCATGTGGACCAGATAGTTTGCCAGAACACCCACTATGACAGCCCTGACATACATTGAAAAGCCACGCACACAGCTTCACAGAGGCACTCAATGGACATTTACACAAACAGCACAAACCAGCAAGACAGACACCTACTCAGACACCACAACATCGCTCATGCCAAAAGACACATATGACACCTACATAGTGTGTCCCTCAACCTAAGCTCCTAAGGCTGACCACCTTGCACAATACAGTGATCATGGGTGACTCAGTACTGAGGCACACAGATGTCCCACTCACTTTGTTGATTATGGAGGAGGTAACAGCCAACTGTCTATCATGTGCCAGCATCCAGCACATGACACACCCAGTTAGGGCATGCCACAGCAGCTACACATATCACTCTGTCATCATCCATGTGAGTGTGAATGAACTGAGACACACCTCCCTGGGCTACATGACAAGAGATATGGTTTAACACTCGGATTATGTGGTCCATGCAGGTGTGAAAGTAGCCCTGAGCAGTATACTGCCATCACCCAGAATGATGCTGCAGTACTATTAACAGATAATTGGCTGCAACACTGGCTTACATGTTGTGTGTCACTCTCAGGGGATCCAGTATCTCTCTTCTTGGGATAACATGATTGACAGACCTCAATGCCTTGCCAGAGATGTCCTAACTCTGTCAGTCCTGGGTTTCTAGGTACAGTGTAAGTGTCTTGCCACCCCTATAGTGCATTATTAGGCAGTGTTCCATATCAAATTACCCCCCTAACAGCTAGACATGTATGCAATCTGAGGGTCATGCTGCTCAACAGTGGACATCTAACTGTCAATATGCAGTCACTCAAAGCACTCTTCAGAGTGGAGGACATTGACGGTTGTGCTGTAGCGGAAAGGTGATTCACAGCAGCAGACAGCAGCCCTGCACTAAGAGGCTAATACACATTCCACAGCTGCTAGCTCCAAAACATGGACTACACCTCCACAGGTGGTATTGTCTCCATATCCATAATGGATATGCACAGCTCCAGACTAGTATCCCAGCATAATGCATTGGAGGTATTTCCTGTAAAACTGACTTTGGAGAATAGTGCAATCCAGACCATAGCCTTCTATCAGCCCCCAGCTATATCCCTAGAGTGTCAATGCACATTCCTCAACACCCTGGCATCTAACAAGGTCCAACCCACGACTGACATAGTAGGAGACTTCAAGTACCCCTCCATCACCTGGGGAAAGTAGTCAAGCACCAGTACAGTGGCCCAACACTTTATGGAATTCATCAGTTTCAATGGCCTAGACCAGCTCATACTGACCTCCAGTAGATGATGCAACAACCTTGACCTGTATTGATTACTTACATATGGGACTGTTGCATGACCACAGTTGCCACTCCCTACTTGGTCAGATCCAAACATGAAGTAATCGACATCTCACCCACACCTCCACAAAGGTAACCACCTTGCAAAACCTGTCCAATGCTGACATTGCAGTCATAAAAACAGGGGTGGATGACTTCACTGTACCCATGCCAATGGCAAATAGCTGCATGACTGTCACATCATACACATATGCACTGCACAAACATGTACATGGATACATGGTCCTAGCCATAGCCAACAAAACACAAAGACTGTCCTCCAAACAGTGGAAGCCATTGTGAGGGTCCCCTGGCATTACTAAAGTGTACAACAGAAGGAGGACACTGCTGCTAAAATGGTGGTGTCCCAAGACAGGTGAAACTCCTTATTAGCCTCAAACACACTTGGGATCCCTCATGGAATCACCTACGGGCAGCTATGAAGGCAGATTTGCAGCAGACACTGACGACAATCACAAAAGCCTTTGATTTTTATATCAAGAACCTCCACAATAATAACCACAAGTGCTCTCAGTTACTGCACAATGCTGATTCCTATCCTGACACAACAGATATTGGCCACTGTACTGCCAACACAGTCAATGCCAGATTTTACCATCTTCCCCGCAAGGGGATAATCACAATGGCAGATGCATGCCAGGCACCCAGGATTACTGCAGGCCAGGATAGAGCTGCATTGTCCACAGGCAAGGATACAGCTTCCATGGGACGCCAACATATCTGTGGCTGGGTTCTATATGACATACAAGGAGACTTGGTACCACATCTGTGTGCCCTGGTTAGTCACAACCTCACCTCAGGCTTTGTCCTTCCAAAATGGCATACTGCTACAGTTATCCCTCTCCATACTGGGGTAACATCTACAGACACTGGGGATTACTGGGCCCTTAGTCTACCCAGTCTACAATGTACAGGTATGGGCACATCATCAGGGGTCTGATTGACCAAGATATGGGTGATCTAACTCTGGACTCCACACAGTTTGGCTTTGTGAATGGCAGATCATGCCTGCTCAACCTGGTTGGCATCTTTGAGTGAGTCACCATGGCTGTGTATGACAGTAAGGCACTGCATACAACCTACCTCAATTTGGCCAAGACGTCTGATACCATTCCTCAGTCAGGGATTATTGGTAAGCCCAATAAATTAGGCATCCAGCCCTATATCAGTGGGTGGTTTGCAAATTGGTTCACAGAACACACAGTGTGACAGTGGCAAACTGCAAGTCTGACTGGCAAGCAGTCATGAGTGGGGTCCCACAGGGATCAGTACTGGATAGTGTCCTGTCCAGCATATACTTCTCAGGAAAAAGAACAACCACAATTGTCAGGATACACAGCATTTATTGAAATCACTCTGATGTCTCGGCAATACCACCTTCAAGGATTTTCTCCTTGAAGGCAGTATTGCCGAGATGTCAGAGTGATTTCAATAAATGCTGTGGATCCTGACCACTTTGGTTGTTCTTTTTTTCTGATTTGTACATGTTGGTAGTTGGATCTACTTCTCAGGAGTTCAGCCCAACACAGAGGAACTCTGGCTGACCAAGTTCACAGAGGACTGCAAGCTGGGAGCTATCATGAGCTCCACAAGTGATGCAGACATCCTACAGAAAGGCCTCATTGAGACCAATAAGTGGTATGGAAACAATGGCCAGAAGCTTAACACCACAAAATGCATCATCATCCTTGTTGGTAAAACACTCAGTTCCCAGTAAGTTCCACATCAATGGGAGCCCAATGAACACTGTAGGCATTATATGAGATCTGGGAACACAGGTTGACAGCAACTTCTCCTTCAAGCACCACATTGCCACTGTGGTCAGGAAGTCCTTCTGTATGGCACATTGCATTACCAAGGGTTTTGCATCCAGGAAGACAGAGGTAATGATCTCTGTCTACTATTCCCTCATTAGACCACTCCCCAAGTATTATGGCCCATTTGCCATGTACCTCACTAGACACCTGCTACAGCTGGAGAAGCCACAGAATCACCACACTAAGGGGTTCCTAGGCATTAAACACACATCCTACACAGACAGACTCAGCAGACCCAAACTATTCTCTGTCATATCACCCAATTAGCAGCTATCTCTGCTTGACTTACAAAGCCATGTCTGACCCTGCTGGTTTAGAAATGCTACATATAAATCCATCCACCCCACACTCTGTAGAGCCCTCTATCTCAGTACCATAATCACCACAACATGCTAGTGGAACAGGTCCCTCACCAAGAGGCTGCACATGCCCTGGAATACACTTCCCCTACATGTTATGCGGAGCACCTATGTGCTAGGCTTGTTAAGGCTCCTGGGCCATTATCTACTATACACTTGTGAAACTATAAAGGGAATGACATCAGCAGGACTGATAAAGTAGTGCAGCGGGTGTTTAACATATCAAAAAACTTTGTCCTACAAACAGACACACATACACTTGCTAGATGTGAGAGTAGAACCCCTACCTAACTTGTGATTTGTACCATAGTGTTACTCAGTTACCACACGCACTACAGAGCTTACTGGGCTGAGAGATAGCCAAAGGTGCTGATATGGGGAATGACATTGGCAGGACTGATAAAGTAGGGCAGTGGGGGGAAACATATCAAAATACTTCTACTTACAAACATACATACTCACACACACATTTGCCGGATATAAGAATAGACCCCCTGCCAAACTAGTCATTTGTACTATAGTGTTAAGCATTTATCACATGCACTACTGAGCTTACAGGGCTGAAAGCTGGCCAATGTTGCTGATAAGGGACTAACATTATCTGGACTGATAAGGTGGGGCACTGTGAAGTGTCATGGGTGGGAATGGCATAAAACTGTTTCACTTATAAACAAACAAACAACTCCCTCAGTCTTGCACACACAACTGTCTCTCTCACACACACACACACACACACACACACACACACACACACACACACACACACACACACACACACACACACACACACACACACACACACACACACACACACACACACCTACATTTGTCAGGACTGAGATTAGAACTCCTACCTAACTAGATATTTATATTATCTTGTTATGGAGTTATCACATGCACCACAGAGCTTATGGGGGTGAAGTCTGACAGAAGGCACTTCTAAGATGACTGATATCTGCAGGACTGCTAAAGTAGGGAAAGGGGATGTGTACTGGGTTTGAATGGACCCAAAAGCTTTTAGTTGTGAACAGACACACACAGACACACACACACACACACACACACACACACACACACACACACACACACACACACACACACACACACACACACACTTTTACATTTTCTAGGACTGTGATAAGAACTTCTACCTAACTAGTTATTTGTACTATAGTGTTATGCAGTTATTACACACACCACAGAGCTTATGGGGTGGGCCAAATAAAAGTGACTTCTATGGTGACATACATCTTCAGGACTGCTAAGTTGGGGCAATGGAAAGTGCATGGGTTGGGAAAGTCCTGTTCATTCCTAGATCCTACTAACATTTCTCCAAGTGTATGAGCATGCCCAGTGTGTCCTTCTATAGTACATTTGGGATTCCATTCCAGGGATTGTTGTACTCCAGTCTGGTTTGTTTTGTACCATGGCCATACCTCTCAACTGGTTGGTGCAGGATATCTGGAGATAGTCTATCAAAATGTGGGGACAATGGGCCATACGATGATTCTGACAATTTTTCTCAGTAATGTATGGGTTGCAAGGGTTACAGGGCTGGTTTTAGCAGATATCTGTCATATATGCCATTTGACACTGTCATGTACTGTTTCAGTATCTGGTGACATACCTCCTCAGATCATCACAGTGATTTACCAGAGGAATATAGGATAGATAATGCACACACAAGGTTTATGGGCCAAATGCTATGCATTCTTGCACTATCTAGCCTGTTGAGGGGTGTGTCTACAAGCAGTTGACTGCTGGTGCTGTGGAAATGGTCCAGTACCTTGGTGATATATTACAATGGTGGAATCTCTGTGCATTTATGTTCTGGCATGGTCTGATTTCCAGTCCACAGTTGGGTAATATAAGTCAGATAGGATCAGGGTGACAGGCAGACTCCAGATAGATTTGTGGGATATAGGATATGAGGGGGATATGTGTCCTGGGCAGATATGTTTGCCTATAGCTACCAGTACTTTGCATTGGGCTCTCCTCAATGGTTGACTGCATTTGGAGGGTCTTGTGCGTGTCAGACTATTTGACCAGCCTGGAGGTGTGTGTTTGTCACACATATGTATGGCCCATCTCATTTTGCTTGGATGGCCATGTATTGGGGTCAAGATGTTGTATAGGATGAGTGATTAGGGAGGGGTATGTTACTCCCTATGGCTGTGGCCCAGGGTTCTGTGGGTGCAGACATGTCACCATCTTCCAGGGTTAGGCCTGCCTACAGTGAGTGCATTCCCATGTTTAAACTCCTAGCTCTGACTTTCGACTGTACGGAGTATCACAGAATGTCCACATCCATGACTTGTATATCTTGCTGGTTATCCAAACAAGTGTGGTTTTCCAGCAAAAGTGTTTTTCACATCACTCAGGGTTGAAGTCAGATATTACAGACAGTTGACATTGCAGTTTCTGACTTCATACCCATCAGACATTCCTTGCTACTACAAATCATTTCATCTACTTTATAACATTATTATAGCAGTATTTCACAGGTGTCCTTCTCTTTGGACCTTCATCACCCCATTATTCATGGCTTTGTCCCAATTTCTGGCTCCCTGAGGCTGGCAGGTTTGCTCCTAGCAGTTGTCATCATGGCCTTTCTTTGCATTTTGTGGACTGTATTATGTTGGTGTTGTGGATCCCATGACACTAAAGGGCACTGTGTGTGAGGCATAGGCATTTTCCAGTAGCCTGTAGGCCAGTTGTAACAGATGCAGGCCATCTGCAGCAGGGCAGTGCAATCTGATGATCAAATGTTCCCAGGCTACCAGCAGGAGACACCCCTGGGATGGCACCAGTAAGTTGACTGTGGGTGTTACTGAAAATTGCTTTCTGTTACTATTGCACCATCACTCTAGGTGACAGCTGGATGCTGCTTAAGTCTAGGAACTTGTTACTGCATTTCTATGGGACTATGGGGGGGGGGTGACATGACTGTACATGATACACATCTGCACAGACTGTGCTGATATTTGCTTAACATTTTGGTCCCATGTAGCATAGTGGTGTTCCCTATCTTTCAGACTACAGGCATAACAGTATCAACCACAGGTCAGATTGTTCTGGCATAGACATTTGTAGTTTCAGATTTCTTACCTTTCATAGCCATACTGCCACTGCCAGACCTGCTGTGATATCACTGTGTAAAAGTCTGTGGGTGGGGATTTCATGGATGTTGCCATGTGGGGGCCTTTGCCAGGCATTTCTGTATGGTTTTCTACAGCTGATCTGCTGTGTGGGGTTGGTGGTGGGTATGGGAGACTCCCACTTTGACATCCATGCATGTGACATATGAACCTCCCCCCAGTTATTTGGCTCACCACATATACTGCAGTGGTATTAGTCAACTAGGGTGGTACTGCATGGTGTGGGTAGGGCAATACTGGGGATATACTAGGTGCTGTCCCACACAGCTGTCAGTTGTCTGCTGCTATCTCAGTTAGCCAAGCCATTCCCTTACATGCTTGATCAATACCATAGATATGCTATCAGAAAATTCCACCCCATTATTTTAATTTGTTACAAAGGCTGGCTTACCTTGTGCCTGCACCTGTTGTGACGGTGGTGCTTGAGGGCTAACTATGTCAAATGTACACAATACACTGCCTATACACAGTCAGGTGTAGGTGGTGTGATGTTTGGCATCCATTTTACTGTGTGTGAGTGTGTGTGAGTGAGTGTGTGTGAGTGAGTGTGTGCGAGTGAGTGTGTGTGAGTGTGAGTGTGTGAGTGTGAGTGAGTGTGAGTGAGTGAGAGTGAGTGAGTGAGTGAGTGAGTGAGTGAGTGAGTGAGTGAGTGAGTGAGTGAGATTAGTTCCTGGGGCCCTACAGTGTCGGTGTATGTGCGAGGCGTTGCCTCTTTGCCAAGGCCAGGGCATACTGGCTACACCTCCATCTGCCTATAGGGGTAGGCTCAGGATGTTCCTCCTCTGAGTCCCTCTGTGCCTGTGGAGTCCTTGGTAATGGTGGGGGGCTGCATGGCCATTCCCCATTTTGTTCCTACTGCAGCTGTTTCCGCAGGATCATATTGTGTAGTATGGCACATACTATGCCCATGTGTGTACATGTGTCTGGAGAGTACTGCAAGGCTCCACCAGATATGTCAAGGCAGTGGAACCATGACTTCAGCATCCCAAACACATGCTCTATAATGATCCTGGTTTGTGCCTGTGCCTCATTATGGCATTCTTGTGTGGGTGTGTGTGGAGTGGAACCCCTAGTGGTTTATGTAGACTCTACCCCAGTCACTAGGTGGTGCTTTGATGTGGATGTGCATGCAGTCTATGGCACCCAGTACCTCCGGGTAGTCTACTACACAGTGGAACAGATGTATATTGCCAGTCAGCTCCTCACGGGTGCTGGGGAACTTAATGTGCTCCTCGGCATGTGATCATATGGTATCCAGGAATTGGTGGAGTATCCTGGATGTAGATGCCTGTGAGATCCCAATGATATCCCCAGTTGGTCTTTGGAAAGTATCTGTAGCTAGTATTCTTAGAGCTGCACATACCTTGATTTCCACTGGGATGTTTGTTCTGGATGTGAGGCGAGGCCGGCACAGCTCCACAATTTGCTGCAGTATGTCCCTTTCCACCCTGTAGCGCTCTACTATCTCTAGATCATGTAGCCCCTTGTAGGTTACCCTGGGCCTTAACACTCTTCTCCTCCTCCTCATAAGTCTGGGGTGGTTGTTAGCATTGTCCTCTTCACCACCCTCAGCCTCTTGCAAATACTGATGTATGAGAGTGACAGCAGCCCCTAACATTTTGTTAGTTTTGTCAGATAAACTTTTCCCATCTGGGTACACCGGTGGTGTAGAGTTTGTGGGAAAAACAGACTGAAAGGTGTTTGCATAGTTTATAGTGGTGTGCTGCAGATGCTGCCTGTGTGAATGGCTGAGTATGATACATTTTACCTGCCAGCTCTATTACTTATATTTGAGTGCCTTTATTCTGCTATTTCCCTTTTTTCTTGCTCTACTTGCCATTTCCTGTATTTTTTTATTTTTGCGGTTTAAATCCCAGTGCATGCCACGCACACCCATTTAGGCAAGGTAAACAAGGCTATACAGCCTTGGACACACACCCTTGCTTACATATATACAGTGCTACCATCTCCTGTGTTTTTTTAACATGCTCTTCATTTCATGGTGTAAGACATTACAGCCTCAGACACACACCCTTGCTTATCAGTGCTTAGCTAAGCGCAAACCCAGGCAATAGTGCTCCAATGTGCTTACAGCAGCATGATACACCCCCTTTTTGATGTCATTTACTTCTCATGTTCATATGGCCATATTAGAACACCTACACGGTTAGGTGCAGTCTGACACGTGGTAGAAATGTGTGATTCAGAAATATTCCCCTCATTTGCATACCCCACTGCCTTACTCTGTAGTTACTACACTCACACTGAGCCTCTACCCTTAGCAACCAGTGTTCCCTGGTATTGTTTTCATTCTGCATGCCATTGACTATAATGGCAAAATGTAGATTTCCTTAGAAATTGCTTTTTAACATTTTTTTTCACCAGCAAATGAGGTAATTAGTATTAGGCAGTGGTGTCCATGCAGGAATAGTGTAGGAGCGCTCGTGCACGTCTTGGGATACCTTTGATGAATCACTCGGCAGATATATTGTGTGAAGCAGCTCCTGCACTATTCCTACACTCCGTGTAGGGCTCCCTGAATCCTGGGGTATGTGTCAAAATGAATTTCCCTCTTATATAATGATATGTTAAACTGTACTAGTTAAGGTGAATACATCTGTCCTTGTATGACATTTCTTTTAGTTGTAAAGTTTTCTTTGTAAACCTCCTATGTACTTATTCTAGGCATCATAATGTTATGTTATTTATGGTTTACTATCAAAACATCGAAAATAAAAAAAAAAGTGTACGAAACTTCGACTTTTAACATCGGAAATGAACATTTCCGTATGCACCTAATGTCGAAAACAACTGTTAATTGTCGAAAATGTCGCGAGCGACATTTTCGACAATTAACAACACTCCCACCCTTCCCTTAACTCCCTACCTAACTAGCCTAAACTCACATCTATGCAGGGGGGCAAGCCCCCCTGCACACCCCTGTGGGGGGCTGCGTCCCTACACCCCCCTAACTTAATATTCCAACTCCGAGATCGCACTACAGTGAGGAAAGGGATGCATTTCCCTAACCGCACTGTACCGCGATCCCCTTACATGAGCGAATGTTATAATTGCGAATGCACAGTCCATTCGCAATGATAATGTTCGCTCACATAACCTGCCGGACTATGAAGTATTCGAACATATGTTGTTCATAGGCATTACTTCATAGGCATTTTGATAGTAAACCGTTTTTTATAAATACAAAAAGTATTATTATATTCTAAAACTGGACACACACATATATATTGTATACTGCTGCAAAGCACATAGTGTTCCTTGTAGATAGATTTTTTTATCATCATTCCCAGTAAATTTATGGCTCAACATCTGAAGGTGTCAACATGTTTTTTTCCTGAGAAAAAGTTATCAGACATTAATATATAAGTCCATAACAGCTACAGCTTATTTTAGCATTGTATATGAACAAGAAATTGGACCCATAATTGTTGACTTGCCGAAATACACAAAACATTTGTCTATACTAAATGCTAGGCCTGCAAACTTTGCCCAGATACTTATTTCCTTTAAATTGTTATTAATGATTGATATATAAATTTTACTTTTAAGAAGCCCACTTTGCAAACATGAGTATATTTAGATGGCTAACAATTCTCAAATTGTGAAATTGATAGAAACACGATATTAAACAGTATAGGTGCCAGAAATGACTTTTGCAAAACATCCTTCTTAATGGGAAGATATCATGATATTACTGAATGTATTATTATTGACTGACATCTAACCAAGGAAGTCAGGCTAATAGGTCTATCATTCCTAGCTTTATTTGTTTCCTTTCTTGTGTACTGGAGTTACATGAGAGACTTTCCAGGATTCAGGAAACACACCAGCAGGTTGAGGTGAGTTATGATCTTACAGAATGCTTTAGCTTATGAAGCAAAATAACTGGAATAATATCGGGTCCTGTGAATGTCATTTTCTTTTTATTTATTTGAATGCTTAACAATAGAATAGAATGTAATAAATGGAGAACATCATCAGGTAAGATGTTGCACTCTGGGAGCAAAAGCTTTATTTCAAGGTCAATATAACCCTTATAATAAAATGTTTGTTATATTCATCCACTATCAATTGAATATCATATATTAAGTCATTGTTGACCTTTCAAGCATAGGGTGTAGATTGTTGTTTAGTATTTCTATTTAGAATATCTTTAATATTAGAAGTGTCCTGCTGAGTGGCAGCGGTGGTGCAGCAGTTAGCATTGTTGCCGCACAGCAAGAAGTTCTCCAGTTTGATTCTCAGCTGGGGTGCCTTCTGTGTGGAGTCGGCATATCCTACTTGCAGTCATGTGGGTTGCCTCCAGGTGATTCAGTTTTCTCCCATATTCCAAAGACATGAGATAGGTGAATTGGACTTTCTCTTAATTGGCCCTAGGTGTGAATGTGTGCATGTGTGTGTCTTCTGTGAAGGTTAGGCACTGGGCTGGCAACTTGATACCATAAAACCTACACTACTAATTGTTCTGTGGACTGTTGATCTGCTGTGGTGACCCCTAATGGGAGCAGCCAAAAGACGAAGAAGATTAGAGGTGTCTTCTGTTAACTTCTTTTTGTAGCTTGATTTCTCCTCCTGAGTTTTTATCTTCAGTTCTTAACCTACTTTATTTTTTGTTTGGACTAGTGAGATGCTCTATAAGTATTAAAAATATTCTACTTTTCTTATAAAGCTTGATAAATTCTGAATTCCCAGCCAATAACTCTGGCTATTAGTTGCTACTTCTCATAGTGGGCGATTGCTCCTCGTTGTCACAGTCATTATACACCTGCACATTAAATGGAATTCCTGACTGTTTCTCCTGGAAAATGTCTTTTTCCAATTTATTTTATATATTTTTAGTGTTTGTCTGGCAAAATGTCTAACTCCATGTTATATTATTTAAATGACCTTTGTATAACATTGTATAAATTTGCTTCTCTTGTTTTTTTTATTTTTGTAACAATGTTTCGGAGCTTTTCTCCCCGGGCCTCTGCTGTAAATGGACCTGGTCCAGTTGGAATTTCCCAGTTAACAAATGTAAAATAAATAAATAAAATAAATAAAGTCCCACCAAAAGTGTACACTAGATTTAATGGGTCTATATTATCTTGCTGAAAGACGTTTCAGTGAACACATCTTCATCAGCAAATAAACAGCGAATGCTGAAATCAGTGAAAGGCCACATCAGCGACTTTTTTCCCAGGGAAAAAAACGCTTGTCTATCATCGGGGATTTGCCGTTTTCCCCACTGTAGTGTGATTTCAGAGTTGGTATGTTTAGTTAGGGGGCTGTGTGGGGTGCACTGCCCCACTACTAGGGGGTGTGGGAGGCACAGCCCCCCTCCCACTTTGTAGGGTTTGAAGGTTTGTGTGGTGTTTAGTAGGCCAAGCACTTTTTTTCCATGGGACTCAATTTAACTTATTTATGTTTATTTATCTGTAGCTGTACATTCTGTACTGCATTTCAAAACATTTTCATTCCACACTTTCCGACCCCAAAATGAAGTCGGAAAGACTAAGGATGGTGGAGTCTCTATCTTCATTAAGGACAGGCACACCTCCAGACTGGTTTACCAATATGATGCACTGGAATCACTCCAGGTGCAACTGACAGTTGGCAAAACACCCATCCAAGTTATAGCCAACCATAGACCCCCCCTCCATGTCTCAGGATACCCACACCTCCTACCTGGACCTACTTGATTCCATCAAGGTACCCCCTAACACCCTGATCTTTGGTGACTTCACCTGCCTCACCATAGACTAGAAGATAACATACTGACTTGGTTCTCACCAACATGGGTGACTGCTGCACTACTCCCATAGTATGTTCTTCCCTGGTGATATCAGATCATCGGTCTGTCTCATTTGAAGTTTCTATCCCACCAAACCCCTCACCAGCCAAAACCAGAATACAAAGGCTTTTCAAAAGCTGACTACAACCTCCTAAGGGGGATATCATCAGCTCCACACCACTGCCCCCCCTCAGATAATGCAGACAACTATGCTGAACAGTATGCCAGTGCAGTATACAAGCACCTGTACAACTGCATGGACTCAGCCATACCCAACAGAACTAAAATCTGCTCCTCAAGGAAACACAAATCTGTCTGTGGACATCCTCTAGCAACAGGCTTTACAACAAAAGGAAGAAACTGTTGTCCAAGGGTAAAAAGGAACAAATTCCAAATCGGAAAATTCCCTCCTCTGCCTCAACAAACAAATTATATCACTAGTGAAAACCTCCAAAGCCAATTATGAGTTGAAACTAGTCTCCAAAACAAAGGGAAACCACAAGTCCTTCTTCAGTTATGTTAGGAACCTCCATGGCAAAGCCCAAGTTTGTTCTGAACTAGTACTTAATGGTACCACTTACACTGATCCTGCTGATTTAGCCAGCATGCCTGCCCTACTCAGGCATCATTGAAAAGCTAACACAACTTGGTGTTAATCACTATCTAGTCAGAGGGGTGGCCATCTGGATCACAGATAGAACCCACGAGGTCATAACAGGTGCTGCCACCTCCGACAGCAGACTTGTCACTAGTGGCATTCCCAAGGGATCTGTCCTGGGACCCCTACTCTTTCACATATACTTCTCAGAGGTCCAGGCAAAGACAAAGGACCTATGGCTGAGCAAGTTAGCGGATGACTATAAGTTAGTTGCTGTCACTGACTCCTCAATTGATGTTAACATACTGCAGGAGGGTCTCACAGCTACAAATGACTGGTGCCAAAGTCATGGCCTTAAGTTAAATGCAAAAAAATGTATTATCATACCATTCAGCAAAAACACAGCCCCTACTGATTACCATATCAACCATATCAACGGCAACACCCTAAGCACACAACCTGTAGTGAGAGATCTGGGTACTCAGGTTGACAACAATTCAACCATCATGTGGTGGCGGTGGTCAGAAAAGCCTTTTACTTGGTTCATCTCATAAGTAAAGGGATTGAATCCAGAAAGAAAGAGGTTATTACCTCTCTATACTCCTCCCTTATTAGACCTATAATTGAGTATAATGCGCTGCTTGGTACGTATGTCTCCAAACACCTGCATCAACTGGAAAGTCCACATAAATACCTCATAAAGAGAATCCATGGGCTACAACACCTATCCTATGTGGACGGGCTTAAATCACTATCACTCTACTCAGTATCATACAGATTGTTCAGAGGTGATCTGTGTCTCGCCTACAAGGCAATGTTAGACCCTGCCCTACTGGAGATGCTCCATATATGTAAGTCTAACTTCTTGTGCATTACCCACTCAAGAGGCCTAAATCTAATATGTAACATCAACAAAACCTGCTGGAGAGACAGGTTTGTCTCCCAGAGGTTGCCCAATTTCTGGAATAGGCTTCCCATATATGTCAAACAGAATACTTCACTGACCCTCTTCAAACACAATTTTGATGAGTGGATGGGAAACCATAAATTTGCTCCAGGGGTTCCACCCTTTTCCCTCAATGATAGGGGTGGCAGGTGATATCTGAGGTTTCTTTTTTCTTTTTTTTGGTGGGGGATAAACTCTTGGCTAGGTTTGTAAGGGCCCCAGTGCCATTAGCCCAGTAATCTCTTATGATCCTATGCTGCATAGCCAGGGTGGGTTTCATTGGGAGATAAGAAAGAAACAAATAAATGTAGGCAGAAAACAATTTAATATATCACAGCAAAGCTTTCGAGTGAAACCCTTCTTCAATACTAACAATCATTAAAACAAAAGCAGCTTGCTTTAAATAGGAGCAAAAAACAGTCACATGATAGCAGCCAAAATCACATGACCGACAAACACAATATAATATAACATATATACAAAATGCAAAAATATTTAAAATATTTAAAATAGCTTAACACGCTGAATTTTACTTAAAACAGGCTTTAGGCTAACAGTAGAATTTAATCCAGGTGAGGAATCCGCTGCTAGTCTTAAAATTTATTCATATTCCTTAATATCTAAAACATTATTAATATCACCACCCCTACTATGAGGTTTAACTAAATCTAGGCATCTAAATTTAAAGCAATGCATATTCCCATGTGTTTTAATATGCTTGAAAAGAGCATTATTCTCAACCTCCCTTCTAACCTCTGACTTATGCTCAATTATTCTGTCTTTAAGTTTACGTGTGGTCTTGCCCACATAGAATGCTGAACAAGTAGCCAAATACACCACATTTACACTGTTACAGAATGCTACTGATTTAAAGTAAAACTCTTTTAAAGTAACAGGATGAATAAATGCATAATTAGGGGTAGCAGCAATGTCTATACAACAAGAACAGCTCATACATTTAAAAGTACCTATACGATCAGAGAAAGCATTCAGCTTTAAGCCAAAATTAAAATCTTTATAACATAATAAGCTTTTAATACTTCTCATATTCCTAAAATTCACCTAACCTCTGGACAGGCCATCAACACCTGCCAGTATTTGGCTATGATATATTTAACCGAACCTGTTCTACTACTAAAGTTCATAACATATCTAGTTCTAACTATATTTCCAATGTTAGATCCTGATGTAATGATCACATGATCATTCATACACGCGTCTGTCCTAAGGTAAGGTTTATATGTAGTATCCCTATTAAGTATTACCATTCTCTTCAATTCTTCCTATATATCCAAGTCATAGCCATTCTTAACAAACTCATTGAACATTTCATCTAACTGTATATGAAATACAGAGTCGATTGTATTTAACCTACTGACTCGTGAAAATTGAGCTTTAACAATTCCTTTAAAAACATGGGGTGCATGCATACTATTATAATGTAAGTATCTACTAGTATGCACATCCTTCTTGTGAATAGTAGTTTGTAAAGTACCCTCTTCTTTATATACCTTAACATCAAGGAAGATTGCTTCATGTTCAGATATAATCTCCTTAAAAACCAAGAAGCTCGTACTACTGTTTAAATATACTATAAAATCTTGCAGATCAGAGCGTGATCCCTTCCAAACCATAAAGCAATCGTCCACAAACCTCTGGTACAAGCAAATATTACTGTTCAAAAATTTTACACCATCATGTATAAACTCTAATTCCCATTGATACAAGACTAAGTTAGCATATGTATTAGCAACCGGTGTTCCCATCGCAACACCGGTTAGCTGTAGAAACAAAAGTTGATCAAACATAAATACATTGTTGCTCAGAACTAAGTCTAATAATGCACATATATTTTGAACATCACCTGTAGGTATATCTATTTTCTTACTCAGAAACTGTCTGATAGCCTCAATGCCATACTCATTTGGTATGACAGTAAAAAGAGAATTTATATCTAAGGTTACAAATAAATAGCCTGAATCGAGTTTGTTACGTAGACTGTTATACCAAATTGAAAGTTTGCTTAAAAAATCACCTGTGTCCTTTAAGATATTAGGACACTCCAATAATAAGGGGTACAATCACTTTTGTAGATAAACAGATATCGGTTCAGTTATCCACCCACCCCCAGAGACAATGGGCCTCATGGGTGGGTTATCTAAACATTTATGAATTTTTGGTAACCCATATAATAAGGGAATAGTGGGACAGGGTACTGTAAAAAAGTGAAACAAATCTAAATCTATCTCACCATTAGTTTGTAGCTCATATATATACATATTGACATTACTAATGCATTTCTTAACATCATTATATGATATTCTTCTGAAAGCATTCTCATCTTGAAGAAAATTGAGCATAGATGTCTTATAAGCATTACAATCCATAACAACAATAGCACCTCCCTTGTCAGCTTGTTTCATTACAATAGTATTGTCAAATTGCAGTTTCTTTAAGGCACAGTGTTCATCATAGTTCAAATTATACTGTCTCTTCTTCTTAATTGTAGTCCCATATAACTTTCTCAAATCAGCTTCACATAAATTATGGAAAGCAGTTGTCACAGGCAAATTAACTGGTATAAAGGTACTACGTCTTTTGCAAGTATTATATGATATCATAGCATTATTTGAACCAAAAAGAACCTTTAAATTTATATTCCGAATAAACTGTTTTAAATCTGTCAAAGCTGAGGTTAAGCCATCCTCTGCTGTAGGAATAAAGCTAAGGCCTTTGTTTAAAACAGAGACACATGGTCCATCTAAGGGAATATCAGAAAGATTCAAAATACCTTGTGTTATCTGCGACTCACTTTCCCATGCTTGACAGGGCTGTCGTTTTTCCATTTCATAGGACCGCCCGACTGTCTGGTTAAGGACTTGTCCCTTACTGCTATACTGCTCTGTACTTTCTCGGCTTGTTCCAATTGGAAGCGTTTCAGTGAAAAATTCAAAGGTAACTGTTGATTCTTCCTCATGATATCCTTAGTGTTCCCTGAAGATTCTCGCGAAACATCACCTTGAGTTACAGGCCCCATGCTACCTGTATTTGAAATTTCTTCATTCACTAGTAACACTGATGCAGAGGGCATGGTTGTAGAATCAGACTGCACAGCCAAAGCAGCAGGATTTAAAGGGGAAATGCCAACATTCAGATTTAAAGTGGAAACTCCAGCATTAGAGTCAGTGAAAGCATCCAATGTATCCAAAGATGATACAGTAGTTGTAGCAAGTGATGCAGTAGTAACAGGAAAAGTTTTTTTAGGGAATGTCTCAGTACTATCACGTAATTCAGTTATATTTTTGTTATTTTTTGGCCAAGAGAAGATATGTCCTCTTTGAAAATTGGCAATATCTCTTAATAACTTTTGTTTCTTGACCATCTCCAGGCGGTCATCCAAGGCATGCAGCCTATCAACCATTTGCTGATATTTAGGCAACATATTAGAGAAGCAGGACATGCTAAGTAATTCATTTTCCATCTGAAAGATTTCATTTTTCAGATCTAATTCACTTTTTGCAAAGAAGTCATTCATTAGCACCATATAATCCAAGCTAAGCTTTAAATTAAGCTGTTGCCAACGTTTCAATAATTCTGGGTACGTATTCCCATAAGAGGGCATCTTGAGTATATGCAACCCTCTGG
Source organism: Protopterus annectens (assembly GCF_019279795.1). NCBI lineage: Eukaryota > Metazoa > Chordata > Ceratodontiformes > Protopteridae > Protopterus > Protopterus annectens. The sequence continues at coordinate 103,579,958 of NC_056749.1, read as the reverse complement.
GAACAATACCCATATTCAAATAAGCACAAAAGCTAAAACGTTGCCATTGTAATCTCTTATATGTACCAACCTTTCTTTCAATCAATTCCAGTTTTCTGGTAAATGTCACAGTCTCTTCAACATCTAAAGTCTCATTATTATCAACATCTTCCACAGGAGTATTAGAGACAAGATTTAACAATGGATTCACTTCCTTAGTTAAAATGGTTTTCAAAAGATAATCCCCTTCCATGGCTGCAGCAAAAGCTCTCAAAGGCCACCAACGTATAAACTCTTGGCTAGGTTTGTAAGGGCCCCAGTGCCATTAGCCCAGTAATCTCCTATGATCCTATGCTGCATAGCCAGGGTGGGTTTCATTGGGAGATAATTCAGTACCCCAGTCATTGGCATCATGTGATCTGTGAATATCCTGATAATTGATTTTACTATAGTCAAATCTCAATTATTTAGATTGGGAAGAGAACAGCTTCAGTAACTTAAACTCAATAGCACTATGGTCCGATGTTCCCATCGGATAACTAACAGCATTAAACATAAAGTTGTGTATGTTTGTTGAAATAATGTCAAGTTAGCCATTTCCTCTAGTATGAGGACAGGCTCATTGGGTAATAAAAAGGTAACAGTATTTATTCCAGTTCTTACACATGGTTTACATCAAACTGCAATACATATTGTTACCTTGTTACATTTTTATTTCCCAGAGTTGTACTGGATAAGTGTCAACTATCTCAGCTTCTCTTTTATGTGTCAAATCTTATTGTACCTTTCAGAATAAAAGTGTTACTCCCTGTGAATTTGATAAGTGTGGTTTATCATGGAGTAGCAACATACAATGGAGGTAGATGTAATAATTTAACAATTATCCGAACATTGTTGTAATGATAAACTAAACTAGACTAAATTCTCAGACTTCTGTAGCTCTGAAGAATGAATTATACTGTCCATTCTAACTCTGAACTCAGAGTTGTTCCTTTCCTCACTAATGGCAGAATTAAGACAAACTGCATTGTAGTTTCTGGAATTTTACTGACTTCTGAATATCTGATCTGGACATTTGACCAGAATTCTGAACTCAATTTTTTGAGTATCTGAACTGACTTCTGTCTTGAAAGTCTCTCTCATAATAACAAGGGTGGCTCATGCTACTGGGCTGCAGGACTTCAGCCCCCCAGCTGTAAAAAGAAAAGAACAGAAAAGAAAAAAACAGAAGGAAAACAAACACGAATCCCAGAACATCACGCATGCACACTCACTGTAAGTCCCGGAAAATCACGCATGTGCGCTCGTGGCATTTTCCCAGTGTGGACTGCTGGTGAACCAAAGTATGCGCACAGAATCCAGACTGTCTCATCAGCAGTCCAGATTAGGAAGATAGCAATCAACAGCAGAGATCCCAGAAGTCTATGCAGTTACAACTGCATAGACTGGAAGGGGATCGGAGTGTGTGTGTATGTGTGTAAAATACCCCCATTATGTGTGTGTGTAAAATGCCCCAGTTGTGTGTGTGTGTGTGTGTGTGTGTGTGTGTGTGTGTGTGTGTGTGTGTGTGTGTGTGTGTGTGTGTAAAATGTCCCAGTTAAATATAAATGGTGGCTAAGAACTCAGGAAATATACTAGGTGGCTAGACTCAAACCCTGTACCTTGGGACCATGTAGCAAGAGCTGGAATTCCCTATCCACCACCACTTGTGAAATTTTTGCCTCATATTTCTGTTCTTGTGAAATTTGTGTTTTTTCTGGATTTTGAATAATGACAGGCATTTGAATTTCAGACTTAATATTCTTCAGAAAGTACATGGTAACACAAAACCTTTTATTCTAGCAATTTTCAGTTTATAAACATCAATATTTGAAATTTGTCCCTATTTTTGGGGCTGTATTCCCCCATTATTGGCTTTGCCCAGGTTTTTTGTACTAAGAGGTTGAGAGCTATGGTGAGAACTGAATTCAGTAAATGATAGCCATTTAAGTTTCAGTCTACCTGTCTTTCAAGAAACAACTGATTTGGCATAATGGTATGTTGCTCTGACTGTGATGCACATGGTCCAGGGTCCAAGACTTGACAGTGAAATGCATGGTGGTAACACAGCATTTTATTCTAGCAACTTTACAAGATTATACAAGCAATGTTTAAAATAAAATGTGTCCCCAGTTTTTCAGCTTTTGTCTCCCTCACCAATAAATTTTGGCTTTTTCCTGATTTCTTGTGCTTCAAAGTTGAGAGATACAGTTGAGTGTCAAGTGGATTTTACAAGTCGCTGAGAGCTTGAAGAGAAGTTTAATGCTACTTAGGATGGGTCTGCTTGTGTTGTTAATAGCACAATAGGTAGTGTACTTGCTTTTGATGCAGAAGGCTGGGGGTTCTACTCCCACAGTATATAGATGCATCACTGATACTGTAGTGTATTGCACTTTTAAAGGGGGTGGGTGCTGCAGTCCTGAGAATGTTCTCTTTGGTGGAAATACCAAGTAACAATGAACCTGTTATCAGTTTGCCATCCATTCCCTATTGCAATATTACTAACTTATCATTTTTTTGTAACATAGGCAATTTATTCAGTGGCAACAGGCACTTTGTAGATGAAACAATGGAATGTAAAGTTGTTAGCTAGCAGCAACCTCTTCATTACTTACAGATCTCTTTAATGAGGAATTATTTAGATGACTTACTTCTGCAGAGATTGTGCATATTTACTGACACTGGTGGATTGTAGAAGTTTAAGTAGACTTTTATGATGGAAATGTTCTGAACTAGGAAATTTTCTCATTATTATTGCATGCATTTTATGGCATTGTTTACTGGAAAAATGTACAAGACAATAAATTTAAAATGCTCTCTAACAGCTATACTGTATTATACAAGGAATATAATTTAATACAATCAGGAAGGTGTATCAAAGAACACATGTATGTTTCCTGTGCAAGGAGCCTATTATTTGAAAATGGCCCAAAGTTAATCTTTATCTGCCACTGGCCAGATGTATTTTCTTTGAATGTGGGTTTCGATGCTGTTTCAATGAATGTGAGTTTCAAGGACAGAGAAGTTTTAATGCTAAGTCTATTTTCATTGTGAGACTGCATTGCTTTGTTTAGCAGATGTCTATTAGTGTTTGTGCTGTAAAATGCAAAATAAAACTTTTAAATGAAATGCAAATCATTGTAGAAGTAAAGCGGTATGCACATTACAGTGTTTATGGTAAATGAGGCGAAATAGCCAAGTAATGGGACATTGGAATAGCTGTGAGGGAGAAGCCCCATTTGACCATGATTTTGTGAGGGGGGGAAGGTTGGCAAACTCAGACAGCCCCGGCTGAACTATACCTCTTAACTGTCTAGAATTATGCAGAATTTATAGATTTTTTGCTACTTATTTCTGGTTTCTTCCTCATAAAATTTGTGGTTTTCTGACAAATCATTTAGGAATGAAGTCACTAAATAATGACAGACATTGAGTTTTAGACTTCATACTCTTCAGAAAAATGCATGCTAATGCAAGACCTGCTGTTCTGTCAACTAAGTTTATACAAGAGCAATTTTTAGTACTGTTTGTATTTTCCTCCAATATATTTGGCTTTGTCCAGCTCTCCTATGTTAAGAAGATGAGAGGTACCCGCAAATAAATCACTTTATTGAATTAGGTATATCCAAACCCCTCAACTGTCCCTAAGTTTGGCTCAAAATGTTGCTCTCCCCCTACTAATCCCTCTGCAAAATGGCAAATTTGGAAGAAAACATGGAGGGTTTACAATTAATAAATAACTGTAATGATCAGAGTTATAGATTTCTTTTCATTTCAGAAATTCATGTAGATTCTCTTATTTTGTTAGTTGCTCAAGTTAGCAGTACTAATATTAAAAAGTGTCCCTTTTTTGACAGGTCCCCAGCTGTATTCTGTGGCTAGTTTATATTTTTGCATCACATTTTTGGTCCATTTTTCATACAATTGTGGTTTTCTGGCAAATTAGTGGCAAATTCATAGGTTAGTATTAGGCTAACTGCCCTTGCGAGCCATTTCAAGCCTAGCCAATTATCCCCTGTGAAATTCAAACCCTGTACTTTGTGTTTGTAAGGCAAACACCTTAACCATTAGGCCAGCCTCCCAACCCTTAGATTAGTACTAGGCTAGCTGCCCTTGTGAGCCATTTTAAGTCTAGCTAATTATCTCTTGTGAGACTCAAACCCTGCATCTTGCGTTTGTATGGCAAACACTTTAACCATTAGGCCACTCTCCTCATTAAAGACTGAAGTGAGAAAATAATGACAGACATTTGAATTTCAGATTTCATATCCTTCAGAAAATTCATACTTGTGCAAGACCTACTATTCTATTATCGTTCTAAGTTTTAAGAGCATTATTTAAAATTGTCCTTATTTTGGGGCCTTTGTCTCACTTCTGTTTATGGCTTTGTCCAGATTTCTTGCTCTGAGGCTGAGAGATATGACAAATGTGTCAGGGCTATCACCATCAGTCAGAGACATTTCAAATTGTGACATACTTGTTGCACCCCACTCCCCCACATAGTGACTCTGTTTGCGTCCAAGCAAGGCAAGGAGCAGTTATGCAGTGTAAGTGTGCAGAGTATCCCCCATCCAAGGTAGACACAAGTACTACATTGGCTTTTCATCTGTCCTTGATTTTGCAGAGTGTTCTGGTTTTCTGTCATATTTGTATACTGTTGATTTATGCTTCTTATTCATAAAATGCATGTTGTTGCAGTGGCTGCTATGTTTAAGTAGCAATGCTTTAATGACCATCAGATAAGCTTGTCTGAGACTGTAAGATGCAAGTAAGCTTTAATAAGCTGTTAAAGAATTACCAACATTAGAAGCCTTTTTGTTGTTGCCATGCAGAGAATATTTACATAACTAGATACAGTATAAGCCTTAGGTATTGAAATGCATATGACAGTATTTGTAATATAGGACAGGATTATAGTATATTCAGAAGCTCTTTACATTTGTTGGAGACTTGAGTTATCTTTGCAGGCTTTACCCGTAAACTAAACAGAATGCCAATCTATCATGTCTGGTCCATAACCTGTGCAGTAATCCTTTAAGCAATTTATCTTGAGCTTGTTTCTTGTTTGCTGTTCATTTTTTGCTTTGATCATGTTTTCCCCATGAAACAAGTAGATAGTTGTGAGGCAGCAGGTCTTTTTTGGATAACAAACATTTTTACAAGTGGGGGTATTGCTACTTTCAGCATGTTACTTGGTACTTTTATAAAGCTGAATATAAATTACAATTAGAACTGCAGTGCAAGGACAAGTGGTTTGAGCTGACTGCTGGTTTTTTTTTATACTTGATTTTGACTGGCATTCTAGTAATGTATTTAAAAAGTAATGTATTTTTTTATGCCTCGCAACCTTTTTGTTTCCATCTAGATATTAATATTAAGTAAGCTGTCATGTAGTCAATGCACTAAACTATTTTTTTCTTCTCCAATTCATTTTGCCTTGACTGGATTCTCATAATGACAGTTTGGCAGTGGCATCCATGGCAGCGTATTTAATTAAAGTCCCAGTTTGTGCGGTTTTTAGCATAGCTCCAGCCCGTTCTAGTTGGCCAGACCCATTCCCATTGGCCCCACCCATTCAGCTTTCCTGCAGCCCCCTTTGATTTGAAATCACCAGCCGCCACTCCATAATAATAAAACTGTGTAAATGCCCTACAAGTTCTACGTGTCCCTTTAACCTTGGTTCCCACACCTTGTACCATTTAAACAAGATCTGTTTTGTACCAAATGTTCTGCACACTCTGTTAGCACATCTCTTCCTTATCAGTGCTTTGGCCTGAAGGTTATTTCATTGAGCTCATTTGTATAATTTGCTAAAACATTCCTTTCTATTGAAACTGCATGTAAAATGTGAAATATAAAATTAAGATATTGGCCTGCTTTAATGCAGCTGCAATTCTATGCCTATACAAAGTGAATACTATATGTAGAATTGTTTTGATAAACTAACATTTTGTGGTCCTCATCTTATACCACAATGACAAATAATATTAGCAAATTCTTTAGAATATATACTGCTTTCTGTTGGATGAATTGATGTCAGTATAATTCAATTACACATCAATCAAATATGTGATCCAAAAACCTGTCTAACTTAGTCAAATAATACCAGTGTTTAATGGGATCAATGCTAGGGCTAGAGTAGTAAAGAAGTCTTCTCTGAGTACTGCTCAAAGCAATGTCATATAGATCTACCACCCACAATCCAGTAATATGTCTGTTTTATAGATTCATAGATTCACATATAAGTACTAGGCTAGCTGCCATTGTGGGCCATTTTAAGCCCAGCCAAGTTCCCTTTTTGTGCTCAAAATAACCTCCCCTATTTGGTTAGTGATTGGCCTTACCCACCCCATGGTCAATAACTGTATATTACCCTTAACATGAATTACTGGGATAAGACCATAGATACTTTGAAGTGACTCATGCAAGGGATAAAGCATTTAAAGAGCTGCCTTTTTCCTTTAGTAGTACAGGGGGCAGTCCTGGGCCAAACGTTCTGTTTCCCATCCATAGATTCAAGTTGTGCTTGAATATGGACAAGAAGGAACTTTGTTTTATGTGGATGGGGCATCTGTTCCAGAGCAGTGGTATCCTTGGCAATATATACCTGCCCCTCCAAGTTGTTCTGCTGATGTTGCAGAAGAGGTTTAAATCCCAAGACTGAGTTTTTCTGATGCCACTGGTCTTGCTGATATGCAGTTAATCTATCAGTATTGGGTCAGAGGACGTCTTGCATGTTAGACACAGGCCATCGCTTAGCATTATATAGGATACTGAGTGTAGTGACAGGGCTTTGATTTGGTCCATGTAAGATATGTTGTTTAGGCCTTGTATACTTTTAGTAAGGTATCGCTGAAGGTGGTCCAGTTGTTGCATGTGTCTGGACAGATAAATGGCAATGGGGGAATTATATTCAATGACTGGCTGAGTAAAGGGGTACAATGACATCACTAGATCTAGACACAATCCCTTTGTTTATAAGCTGTGCAATATTAAAGGACATTCTTACAACAATGGACAAATGCTGGTCAAAAGTTGGGCCACTCTCCACATGTTCCCAAGTCCCAAATAAGTGGATCAACTCTTAGTGGAATATTGTCAGTGTGGTACTTTCCTGGGGTAAATGGCTTCCCAAAGGATAAAAAAGTAACTTTTTTTGGCATTTAGTTTTAGTCCATGATTTTGGCATCTATTTATATGGGAGAGACTATCCTGCAGGATGGCTAAGTCATTTGGAGATTCAATGACTGCTCTTAGCTTGCAGTCATCTGCAAGCATAAACAGCCACAGACCTGTAGTATTGGCTTTTACTTCAGAAACATAGATGCCAAACAAGAGGGGTCCCAGCACAGAACCCTAGAGGACCCCACTGTTGACTTGTCTGTTTGTGGAGTAAACTTCCCTTATTTTGAGTATTTGCATCCTATCTGTGAACCAGTTAGCAATCCAATAGGATTCCTTTGCCAGTCTCAAGATTAGTAGCTGGACAGTTCAGAAGCAGTTTGGTTCAGTTTCACTCTTACTGTATCAAGAATCAGGTTTTATCTCAGCTATGGTATCCTGACAAAGTTTGTTATCTAGGAAAGAAGAGAATATGTTTGGTAATGATTATTCAACTCAAGCAACTAAACAACATTCACATTTTGAAGAGATCATGTGTATGTGTATATTAAAGAATCTAAAAGTTTAACATTTTGTTAACTGCATTGTTAAAGAATTTTGTTCTGACTAGAGTGCATGTGTTTGTTGATACATGATTGCTGATGAACAGCATGTTTCAGTATGAAGTTCCAAATGAAAGCAGTGAAGTATTACAGGATATCAAGGAAGAGATTAAAGGCATTAGAACGCCAGCTTTGCAAGATGTTGTATTAGGGGATGAATGGATGGAATATCCTCGCTGTTTTTTTGGATTGCCATGAACTGATAACATAGTGAATGTAAACAATTTTCCAATGTGCTGTTCAATACAAGTAATTAGGTTGGTGATACAGGCTGCGGTTCAAAGACCAATAGCTAAATGGCATGGAGACAATACTCAGATGTGGCACAAATCTAATCAGAAATGTAGGGGGGTTAACACAGCATCAGGATGTTGAGCAAGTAATAGCACAGAAATGTAATGAACGGTGTCATGGGGAAGTATGTTGCTAAACTGGCATAGAGGAGGGTTAGGGTGAATGATGGACATGTGACTGATGATATACTGACATAGAGGAGGGTTAGGGTAAAAGATGGACATGTGACTGATGCTATACTGGCATAGAGGAGGGTTTGGGTGAAAGATGGACATGTGACTGATGATATACTGACATAGAGGAGGGTTTGGGTGAATGATGGACATGTGACTGATGATATACTGACATAGAGGAGGGTTAGGGTGAAAGATGGACATGTGACTGATGCTATACTGGCATAGAGGAGGGTTAGGGTGAAAGATGGACATGTGACTGATGATATACTGACATAGAGGAGGGTTAGGGTGAAAGATGGACATGTGACTGATGCTATACTGGCATAGAAGAGGGTTAGGGTGAAAGATGGACATGCGACTGATGCTGTACTGGCATAGAGGAGGGTTAGGGTGAAAGATGGACATGTGACTGATGCTATACTGGCATAGAAGAGGGTTAGGGTGAAAGATGGACATGTGCCTGATGCTATACTGGCATAGAAGAGGGTTAGGGTGAAAGATGGACATGCGACTGATGCTGTACTGGCATAGAGGAGGGTTAGGGTGAAAGATGGACATGTGACTGATGCTATACTGGCATAGAGGAGGGTTAGGGTGAAAGATGGATATGTGACTAATGCTATACTGGCATAGACAAGGATTAGGGTGAAATATGGACATGTGACTGATGCTATACTGGCATAAAAGAGGGTTAGGGTGAAAGATGGACATGTCACTGAATCAGCTGTTATCATCATCAAACTTGGCCAGAAATACATGGTTAAGGCACGTACATTACTGCAATGCAGCATGGCATAGCTGCCATTTTAGATAGGCACAGGAGGGGCAGCACAGCAAAGAAAGAGAAATATAACAGGCGAAAGAAGAAACACAGGAGTAACAATAGGATATGAAAGGTTGGGTGAGAAGGACAATCTTTTTTGTGGGTCAATACAATACATGAAGAAGTATTGATGGGGATGATAGAAAAGAAAGGTGAAGGAATTGATAGAGGGATAAGGGGTCATCAGTGGCAGACAGATAAATATAACCTGCAGGGCTGCAGATTTTCTCAGCATCCCAATAGTGTGTTCAGGTGTCTCTAATACATTGCACTGTGAGTATATTCCCCACTGAATTGATTGCCTGGATTTCTTACCCTTGTGTTCACCAACATAGCATTTTCAAGATCCATTAAACTTATAAATGCCTGTAGTTCCCTAATACACTGCACTGGGAGTCTTTCCCCCACTGAACTGGCTGCCTGGATTTCTCACTATTGTCTTCAATAACATCACATTTTCAATATCTATTAAACTCGTAAGTGCCTGGGGTTCCATAATACATGACACTGTAAGTGTTCCCCCACTAAATTGGCTGCCTGGATTTCTCACCATTGTCTTTGTGACACCCCACCACCAGACCAGTAATCAAGGAGCCTCAATCCCTACCAGAGGCAACAGTGGGAGATGTACACTGGGAGCATAGCAAGTGCACACACAATATTTCCAGATGCAGCTCTCTGTATCAAGTGTAATTTCCCTTAAGAACATACAGAGGCTACAGTCAGTCTGGGGCTGGTTTCTCCCTCTTTCTCCAAACCCCCAATAAGACTTCCCACTGGCACAGCTATAGCAAGCCAAGACCTGCAACAACCTCACTGTGCAACCAGTGCTTCGTGTCCCTGCCCAAGTGGGTGACACATGCACTCTTTGAGGTTTGATTTACACACACACACACACACACACACACACACACACACACACACACACACACACACACACACACACACACACACACACACACACACACACACACACACACACACACACACACTCCTGGGAAAGTCTGGCACAGGATTACTAGCTATACCCTCTTTTGCCCAGACTATAATGTAGTTACCACTGCCACCAGTCAACTCATTAACTACTTTAAGGATTAACAAAGGGTGTCCAATCTTACTGTGCAATATTACTATTAATACAAATGGTAGTTTGACCAAGAGCAAGGCTATAAGGAGTGTCCAACACAATGTTACCAAATGAATATGCAAGTACTCTCAGAACGTAAATATCTCTACACAGATCAGCCACAATGAAAGGTTTAAATATATTTAATAAAAAATAATAAAAAACAAGACAATACAAAATATATATTCACAGTGACATCAGAGTTCAAAACCACATAAAATATTTAAAACAACATTGCAGGACAGCCTCAAATAAATAATGAAACATATCTAAACTAAGCTGTACTATATTCCTGACTGAATCTAAGAGAATTATACAATAATCTAAGAACATAGTAACAGAGCAAGGTAGATGTGGTGAGTGGATCTTCTAGTTGTTGTCAGGTCCAAGGCAGAATACAGAATACTCTGTCTCACTATGAGAGACTGCTCAGAATAAAGTTTGAAATATTACTGCTGGGATAGCTTGCACAATAACATCATTTCTTGTCATCTGACTCTAGTTCCCAGATGAAACCTCCACTGCTGGAACCTGGCAGTATTTAGCATCTGCATGTAAAAATACATAGACCTCAGATCTTTAGCAGATGCTGTAAGTCATAAAACAATTGCATTCCTTCATGCTTTCAAACGTAGTAATTTAGTTCACTCCGAAGACAATACCGAAATCTTCTCAGCACTGTGTCTCTAGCTACATTGAAAACTGAAAGATACCATATTTTATTGGATAGCCTATAAAGTAATTTAATTTACCAGCTATGCCCTCTTCTGCCCAGACTATAATGTAGTTATCACTGCCACCAGTCAACTCCTTATCAGCTATTTTATGGCCCTTAACAAAGGGTGTCCAATCTTACTGTGTAATATTACTATTAATACAAATGGTAGTTTGACCAAGAGCAATGCTATTAGCAGTAGTCCACACAGTGTCACCGAGTAAATATGCAAGTACTCTCAAAACTTAAATATCTCTATACAGATAAGCCACAATAAAAGGTTTAACTATATTTAAGAACAAGACAATACTAAATATATATTCACAGTGCCATCAGAGTTCAAAGCCACAGAAAATATTTAAAAGAGCATTGCAGGACAGGCTCAAACGAATAAAGAAAAATATCTAAACTAAGCTTTACTATATTCCTGACTGAATCTAAGAGAATTATGCTGTAATCTAAGAACTTACCAAATGAGCAAGGCAGATGTGGTGAATGGATCTTCTAGTTGTTGTCAGGTCCAAGACAGAATACAGAATGCTGTGTCTCACTAAGGGACTTCTCAAATTAATATCTCAAGTATTACTGCTCGGATAGCTTGCAGAATGACATTATTTCTTGTCATCTGACTAGTTCCCAGGTGAAACCTCCACTGCTGGAACCTGGCAGTATTTAGCATCTACCTGTAAAAATACATAGATCTCAAATCTTTGGCAGATGTTGAAAGTCATAAAACAATTGCATTCCTTCATGCTTTCAGAGGTAGTAATTAGTTCACTTTGAAGACAATACAGAAAGCTTCACAGCACAGACTCTGTCTCTAGCTACATTAAAAGCTGAAAGATACCACCTTTTATTGTGTAGCCTATAAAGTAATTTAATTTCAGCTATTTTCCTAAAATTTGCTGGACTGATGTTAACCTCCTTATTCCAGTTTCCACTGTTAAAATATATACATTTAGGCAGTTAAACACTTTATAAAACACCTTTTCAACACACCTCTGTACGAACCAGTTTGATATACATGACATACAGTTCTAATGCAGTTGTCACACAGGCATCTTATATAATGATGAAGATATTCACAAATGACATATGATTATTTACAAAATTCCAGATATCTGTGCTTGAAGTATCTCCCTTCTTTAAACTTCTTTCCCCCTTCGAAGACACAAACTAGTTTTTCAAATTACTCCTGAGAAATGTTGTTTGAGAGGAATGTGTCTAACTGTGAATACATTACCCCATTCCCTGTATTTTTTTTTTGCCAACAAACATATTTATTAAATTTTTTGCATATGACATAGGCAATCTTACATTTCTATAAATGTAAAATAAACAAAATGTCACCATTTTAGTTGCAAACAGTAGACATCACAGTCATCACTGAGACAACTGTAGTTGCAAACATTATATATCACTTATAATCTATCCACTCATTGTCAGTTAAGCATTACCCCATTCCCTGTCTTCAGATTCCAGCTGCCTTTGTATTGCTGACTCCATTAAAGTGTTGCACTGTCATATCATATACCTGCAACCGTAGGCTCCAGCATAATAACTTGGGATTTTGCTGGCTTGCTCCCTGTAGTCATTAATCCCCCTCAGACTCCTCCTGCCTTCTACTGCAAATACTTAGCACAAGGTCCTCCTTATCATGGTAAGGTTTCACGGTGTTAACATGGCACAGTTTGTGCCCCTGCTTCCTGCCTAGCAGTTCTGTCATGTAGTTAATAGCACTGACCTTTCCTACCACTTTGAAGGGTCCCTCCCAAGTTGTGTGCTTGTTGTGTCTGACAGGAATGAGAACCATAACCTGCAGTCCTACAGCATACTCTCTAGCTCAAGCATTCATGTCATAGAATACCTTTTTCTGCTGTTGGGATTCTGCCAGGTTCTCCTGGGCCAAGCCCTTGAGTTCCCTGATCCTTGCCCTGAGGTTTAGGACATATGCCACAACAGACTCCTTGTTGGATTCAAACTCACCCTCCCATTCATCGGGACTCAAATTTAGAGGTCCCCTTACCCTATGCCCATACAGCAAATCAAAGTGTGAAAAACCTGTGGATTCCTGGAGCACCTCTCTGTAAGCAAACAATAGATGGGGCAGACATTTGTCTCACTCCCTCTTAAACTGATTTGCAAATGCCTGTAGCATGGTCTTTAGTGTAGAGTTTAACCTCTCCACCAGACTATTAGTCTAGAGATGGTAGGGGGTGGTCTTTAGGTGCTTCACCCCACAGTGCTTCCACAGACATGCCAGCAGGTCTGACATGAAATTGGTACCTCTGTCAGTCAGTATTTCTTTTGGGAAATCTACCCTGCTAAAAATCTCTAACAAAGCATTTGCCACCTTTTCTGCTTCAGTGGAGGACAGAGATACCATCTCAGGGTATCTGGTAGCATAGCCTACTACCACTAGGATATATTTCATCTCTGTGGAACATGGGGCACTCAGATGTCCCACAATATCCATAGCTACCTTCTGAAACAGCTCTTCAATCACAGGCAAAGGCATCAAGGGAGCTTTCACCTTATCTACTGCCTTGCCTACCCTTTGGCACTGCTCACTGGTCCTGCAGTACCCTGTTACATCCCCCGAAATTCCAGGCCATTACAAGTTCTGCATAATATGTCTTTTGGTATGCTTTATGCCCATATGACCTGTAGAGAGAATGTCATGGGCTATGGCTAGAAGTGCCAGAAGGTAGTCTCTGGGCACTATCAACTGTTGTATTACCTCATCCTCTAGCTCTCCCTAAGGGGTCCACTCTATACAGTAACCTTTTGTCCCAGTATACAGATCCTCCCTTTCCTTCAGAATCAGGCACCTCCCTGTCTACCTCCCTCAAACCTTGTAATGTAGCATCTGAGAACTGAACCTGTCTCAGATCTCTCTTTGTAACCTTTCCCAGCTCCCCTTCCACAGGAAGTCTGGTATCCTCTGACAGCAGTGCCTCACTGTCAGCCTGAGTACTGCTACTCACCTCTGCCCTTGCATTCACTTTGTCCAAGGGAACATCACTAGTCACAAGCAGCTGTGGCTCACCTTCAGTCTCACTGCTACAGGGTAGCTTCCTCTCTGAAGTAACCACCACTCCAGTCCTGACTTTAAGTGTGCAGTCTGTCTGAGTCCCTCCCAGGCTACCAGACTAACGTGCTTGTCTCCAAGCCTGACTGCATGCAACTGCATGCACACAAGGTACTACATTATCAAAATCATTCCCTATCAGGATATCTGCAGGGATATCCTCAAACACACCTACTTGCTTGCTTCCTTTTCCACCCTCCTAGTCAAGGTGAACCCTAGCCAAAGGTGTTTAGAATGGGGTCCCCCCTAAAGCTTTGACTGGAGTAGACTGCTCAAGCAAGTAGTGCTCCTCTTTAACCATTGCATGCTTCACAATGGTTAGGCTGTGTCTCTCTTAGCAGTGGCCTGTTTCCCATCTACTAAGATAGGATATAAACTCTTGTGGTAGTTTGGTACCCTTGTTGTCTCCACTTAACTTACTGATAGCATTCTGTCATTCCCACTTACTGGCTCCCCCACCTTTTGTTCCCCACCTTGCATCTGTGGACATCTACAGTATATGATACATGATCCCAGTGGTTACATTTAAAACATTTAACCATTGATCCTGGCCATGTACCTGAACTAGTGTCTTCCCCTGTTACTGGCGGACTCTGTTGGGGCAGTTTAGGCTGCCCACCATGGGTTCCCCTTAGACTCATGTGCAGCACTGGGCATCCCTTTCCTTTGTAGTGACACCCTACTTGCTAGGTATAAGTCTCCCTTTTTTCTCAACACATCTTCATTATTACATTCTCTATCTGCCAACCAGATTCTCATGTCCTGAGGAAAAGTGTTAAGGGCTTGTTCCCCCACCAAAAGGTCTGCCAGCCCTTTAAAAGTGGTGACCTGACACCCACTCACCCACCTATGAAAATAAGTGCTTTGTTCAGCAATATAGTCACATACACTTTCATTGGCCTTGCACCCATACTCACAAAACTTTTTTTCTGTAAGCTTCAGGTGTTAACTTAAAACATTCAAACAGATAATTTTTAACTGTGTTATACTTTAAGCAATCAGTATTAGACAGTTTAGAAACAACAATGAAAAAAACTCTAGAGGCACACCCCAACAAATGGAGCCGACCTGATGAAAACCTTTTTATTCACACAAAGAGCACAGAACAAAGGCCAGTAAGCACTTTCACGTTTCTCTGAATGCTTCTTCAGACTTAAAAAGTACTCCTTCTATAGTACATCAATATAAAGGCAGGTTTAAGCAGCTTGCATCAGTGAAAGTCATCCCATTACATCGTTAATTAATGCAGTAATCAAAAAACAATTAAATGATTTCATTGATTTTTGATTACTGCATTACTACCCACAAACTCAGTGTGCCACTCAACCACAGCCCATAAGGCATAACAACGTACCCAACACTCTAGTCATAGGTGACTCTATAGTCAGGCACACTGATGTTCCACTCACCAGGCTAAACAAGGAGAACATTACTGTCAGCTGCCTGTCAGGTGCCAGGATCCACCACATAATGCATACACTCAGGTCACTCCACAACAAGTACAAATATGACTCTGTCCTTGTCCATGTTGGTGTGAATGACCTGAGATGTACCTCCCTAGACTACATGCAAAGAGACATGGAGGAGCTGTTCAATCTTGTATCCCAGGCAGGTATGACTCTAGCCCTAAGTAGCATTCTGCCATCACCCAGAATGATACCACAGTTCAAGGACAAAATGACTGACTTCAACAACTGGCTAAGCTTCTGGTGTCATTCTAAGGGGATTCAGTATCTGTCTGCCTGGGATGACATGATCGACAAACCACGATGCTTTGCCAGAGATGGCCTGCACCTGTTGTCCTTGGGATTCCGGATACTGGCTAACGCTCTTGCCACCCCTATAATGTCTTTTTTAGGCAAGATTCAAATGAAAAATTCACCACCGTAACAGGTACAAGCAAGCAAAATCCGAGGGTAATGCTACTTAATGCTAGAAGTCTAAACCTCAAAATGCACTCACTCAAGGCACTCCTTAAAACGGAGAACATTGACATCTGTGCAGTGACAGAGACCTGGTTCAAGGCTTCAGAGAGAACCCCTGTATTACCAGGCTATAATTCATACCACACCTTTCGGCCACCTAACCTGGACCAAAGCACTAAAAGCGGAGGTGTGTCCATATTCATTAAGGATATCCACTCCTCCAGGCTAGTTGCTCAGCATAATGCATCAGAGATTATCCAAGTGCAACTAACTCTGGGGAAGACCGCAATCCGAACTGTAACTTGCTACAGATCCCCCACCATGCCCCAGGATTCCCACTCCTCATTTCTTGATACACTGGAAAATATTAGGGTACAACCTAATACCCTAATAATGGGTGATTTCAACTACCCCACCATTAACTGGGAAAACTACTCATGTACCAGCTCTTGTGCTCAACGTTTTCTGGAATTCATAAATTCCAACGCCTTGGATCAACTTATCCACACCCCCACCAGGGGCAGCAATATCCTAGACCTGGTCATTACCAACATGGGCAACTGGTGTTCCACACTAGAGGTCAATTCCTCATTGGTCAGATCCGACCACAAGCAAATCACCCTAGACATCCACATCCCACTCCCCATCCCCCATTAGGGAAACCACTGTAAAAAATTTCTCCAAAGCCAACTACACGCTTCTTAAGACAGAAGTGGCAAACTTCACGACACCCATCCTGATGGACAATAGAGGTAAGACTGCTGAATCCTATACAATTGCACTTTATAAGCACTTACAGGAGTGCATGGATCATGTAATCCCTAACAAAACCAAGATGCTATCCTCCAAAATAAGGAAGCCAATCTGGTGGTCACCTGCCATAAAAAAAAACACTACAACAGAAGAAAGAAACTGTTGCAAAAAAGAATAAAATCCCATGGTTGGAGGAACTTTGTGGTCAGACTCAGTAAGAAGCTGAGATCCCTCATAAAATCCTCCAAAGCTAGTTACGAAAACAAAATCGCCACTGATTCTAAAGACAACCACAAAGCATTCTATAGCTATGTCAAGAATCTCAATGGCAACACCCAGATCTGCTCTGAGTTACAACACAATGGCACTAAATATACAGAACCAACTGATATTGCCAACATCATGGCAGATAGGTTCAGTGTTAACTTTACCCCTCTCTCATCCTCTAAAGGGCCCATCTCTATACCGGAAGAATGCAAAGTTCCTGTAATCATGGCTGCACAGGTAAAAAAACTCTCCAAAGCCAAGAACACAGCATCCATGGGACCCGACAACATACCAGGCTGCATTCTACATGAACTACAGAACAAACTGGCATTCCACCTAAGTACCATGTTCAATCATAGCCTCACCTCAGGCTTTGTGCCCACTGAATGGCGCACAGCAACGGTCATCCCATTCCACAGAAGAGGAGCCACCACAGACCCTGGGAACTACTGCCCCATTAGCCTGATGAGCCTGGTCTGCAAGGCTATGGAACATATCATCATGGAACTTATAAACAATGACATTGTTAATCTCTATACTCTGGACGCTACCCAGTTCGGGTTTGTAAAAGGCAGATCATGTCTCCTAAACCTGATAGACTTCTTTGAGGTGGTTACCAAAGTCGTAGATGAGGGTAAGGTGGTTCACACAGCTTATCTAGATCTCACCAAGGCTTTCAACACCATCCCCCACTCTGGAATTATAGATAAACTCACTAAACTAGGAATAAATCCCGATGTCACAAGATAGGTTGCCAACTGGCTCACTGACAGAACCCACACTGTGAAAGTAGCTGACTCTAAATCCAACTTCAGACCAGTGACAAGTGGAGTACCACAAGGTTCAGTCCTAGGTCCTCTCCTATTTATCTACTTCTCTGAAGTATAGGCTAACACAGAAGGTCTTTGGCTAACAAAGCTCGCAGATTACTGTAAACTTGGAGCCATAATCAAAACTCCTAATGATCTGGACATCCTACAAAAGGGCTTCACTGAGATAGATGCCTGGTGTCAAAGCCATGACCTCAAGCTCAATGCCAAAAAGTGCATTGTCATCCCTTTTGGTAAAAACTCTGTACCCATGAACTACCACATAGGCGGTAGTCTACTTAACACTGAAAGTGTGATAAGAGACCTTGGGACACAGGTGGACAGTAGTTTCTCCTTTGATAATCACATCACCACAGTAGTCAGGAAATCCTTCTACATGGCACACCTCATCACAAAAGGTTTCTCATCCAGGAAAAAAGAGGTCATTGTTCCCCTCTACTCATCACTAATTAGACCCACTATAGAGTACAACACCCCTTTTTGTATGTACCTCACAAGACATCTACAACAACTGGAAAGGCCACAGAAATACCTTACAAAGAGGATTACCGGCCTCAAACAGATGCCCTACGCAGACCGTCTCAAAAAACTCCAGCTTTACTCTGTTACATATCACCTACTCAGAGGCGATCTCTGCCTAACATACAAAGCTATGTCAAACCCAGAGCTGTTGGACATGCTCCACTTAAAGAAATCCCAATCCCTCTGAGCTACACGCTCTAGGGACCTAAACCTTGTCACCACAATAAACAGAACATTCTGGAGGGATAGATTTCTGTCCCAGAGACTTCCCATTTTCTGGAACAAACTACCTATCTATATCAAACAAAGCTCCTCATTAGCACTCTTCAAGAAAAATCTTGATGATTGGATGGGAGATAGGAAATTCACTCTGGGGATCACTTCTGTGGCTCTGCTTGACAGGGGTACTGGAAAATAATTTCTTGGGTGGCAAAAGCCAGGGTACCATTTGGCTAGGCTTATATAGGCCCTAGGGCCAATAGCCTAGTACCCACCTATGAACCTATGAACCTATAACCCTACTAGTGTTCCGCAGGGTGCAATACTTGAACCTCTCTTATTTAGCATATTTATCAGTAATCTATACTTTTCACTCAAACTTGGTTCTATCATTCACTATTCAGATGATTCAACTATCATCTGTTCATCTGACTCCATACCTGACCTCCAACAAACTACACAACTGCCTTCACTTCCATAGAAAAATAGCTTTACAAAAATCACTTGCTATTCAACTCTCCAAAAAACAAGCAAATTCTATTCACTCCTATGAATCCCCCCATAAACAAAGACCATTTCTCTATACTCACTCAGAACAAAAGCAATTGAAGTAGTATCCCACACTAAATTACTGGAGATATTTATAGATGAACACCTAAAATCTGACTTACATATTCAGCATAACATCAAAGAAACTCACCAAAACTTGGCATTCTGTATGGGCAAAAGCACTTTCTAAGCTCCTCCAGTAAAAAAAAAATCCCTTGCCATCACATATCTATTACCCTCCTTAAACCTATGAAGCTCCATTACTTAGTGATTTACTTTCTACCCTACAGTCAAAATTAGAGATATGTTACAACAAAGTTGCTAAGTTTGCCACCAATGCCTCATATCCCACCCACCACTGTAAAGCACTACACTCTCTTAACTGGCTTGAGCTACCACATTGTCTTCCCTACATGCAATTAAAAACTGCTCACAGATTAGTAAAAAAACCTTCTGAATGTCCTGCCCTCACTGCACTTTTCAGTAACTATATACCCAAAAGGTCCCTTAGATCCGGAAATCAACATCTCCTACAGGTACACAGAGGCAACCTACCTGCAGGCCAACTTCTATGCTCTTACTCAATAGCCAAAATCAGGAATTCTTTTCCCTTATCACTTAGATCCAAACCAAACCTTGAAGTCTTTAAAACTTAGAAACACTAAACACTGATCCTAAGCTGAAATAAACCATGTAATCAACAAAAACCTTAAGAACAGAGTTGAGCAAAGTTTCCAGTTGCAAGTTGGATAAATCTAGGCACAAATGTGATAGTTGTAATAAATCCAGGCACAAGAACCAGAAGATGGATACTCAAGTTTAATAAAAGAGTAAAAACACAATTAATTTAAATACGTTTGTCCAAGACAATCAAGGACTTCATCAGAATCTTTAAAACTTCCTTATATACTTACTTTTCCATATGGAGATGCAACAGTACCTTACCCCTGACTTTTAAGTTCTGACAACCTTCTGTTCCACAGCTCCTCTCTCATTCTTTCACTTTATGTTCCGTTTGTCTGCTTTTTCTGTAGGTAACATATGCCAATACCTTTTCCTGCACCATCCCTACTACCTTAGTCAAAACCTTCATCATTGTTTCATTCTGTATTATTAGCTAGTAAAAATTGTACAAAGTTACATATTCCTTGTTGTAATTGCCAGATGCTGAATATCTGTGTGAACTTCACCAAAATGTCAAATAATCAAATTTATCTAATACTCTTTTGAGTTAACTTGCTTGTTATTGTAATTACTTTGTATAATCTTATTTAATTGTTCATGCTTGTTGTATTTACATGTTGTCTGTGGAGTTTTCCTCCCCAGGCCTCCACTGAAAATGGGCTCTTAATGGCCCAGTGGACTATCCCGGTAAACAAATGTGAATAAATAAATAAATAAAATATGCAATGCAGTCAAATACAGAGGGGGTATTATACAGAAAAAATGTGGACATGACAGTGGATGGACAGACATTGAGTATTGGTGCTCACTGACTGTGAAGAAGATGCTTACATGCGTCCGTAGAGCCATACTTAGTATTGCTAGCAGCAGCTGGCTGTATAACACACATTGTGTACTATATGAAATTGAGACAATTGTGCTAAACTGACTCAACCTAATCACTAAATAACAAGACACTTATTTATGCAACATGAGGTGAGGGTTCCTTTTTACTTGAGAATGCTTACTTATGGAAATCAGTAGGACATAGGGCTATACATATTACATATATGTAGGACATAGGGCTGTACATACTACATCTCTGGAAGTAGATATACAAATTTTGAAAACACAAAACCCACCTGATATTGTACCCCAGCAGTTTCCTCAGCACTTATGGTATGTGCTGAAGGACCACAACACAACACAGTGAGATGACACTATCATAGTCAGCTGTAGTGGCAGTCATGGTGTAGTCCTGGGGGTAGTGAACAGATAGGGGGAACTGGACTCAAGGGACGTGAAGGCACTTGTGCATAATGATTGGCATGGTAAGAGGATGGGATAACATGGTGTATAACATCTGCATAATGAGGGATGGAAATCAGTGGCCATAGATGGATGGCAATCACAAATAGCCTGACACACCTCTGTACTAATATGTGTAACCCAAAGGCATACATAGCTAGCCATGGGTCCATGGGAGAGGCAATGGATGGGACAGGCAATGGCTACAAAAGATCACAAAGAAGAAACGTGAGGTGTTACTACAGACTCTTTACTGTCAAAAGATAATGCAGACAAGCCTTTTTGGTAGCAGGTGTGGAAGGTAGTGGTACAGGATGTGGATGCTTTAAGTGGCCACTATGTCTGTGCAACAGATGCAGGGAAAGGTAATTGATATGATACATATGATACTGCATGCATAGAAAATGTATACAACATTGTCAAGAACATAGCACAGCAACACTACCAGACTCCGATAGATGAACCACCAGGATTCAAATGAAACACAAATCTTCCAGTAAAAACTGTTTTAATTCTAGCGCCTCAGTGAAAACACCTTCTTGGAATACAAATCACATCAGACATCATGCTTATATACACACTATACATCAATTAAACAATTAATTAACTAATTAAATTATTTATCCCTTAAAGCAAACTTCTCCAGTTCAGTTCCCCATTATGTCCCATAGGGGCCAGTGTATTAAACTTCAAAATATAAATACTTTCTTTATGCAAAAGTTTCTCCTTTAAAACATTTTCTTTCATACAAATACAATTAATCTGTTCTAGAATGCTTCCCTTTAGCAATGAATAATCATTATTGTGCAATTTCATAAAGTGAGCAGCGATTGTTTTTTCTTGTTTGCAATTTTTAATGTCTCTAATATGTTCCATAAATCTTAACCTGAACATCCTCTTCGTTTCTCCCACATAAAACATATTACAAGGACAGCTTAAAATATAAATTATCCCCTTAGATTCACATGAAAATCTATCCTTAGGAGTAAAGGAAATATTATTAATACATTCAAAACAATTAATAATATGTGGACAAACCGGGCATCACCCACATTTAATTGCACCTATTTGTGTCAAAATTCTAGGTACTGGTAAATCTGGTAAAGCAAATAATCAATAGCCTAACATGTCCCTTATGCTTCTACCTCTCACATATGATCTATATGTCTTGGCAAAACATTTGCCAGAAATTTGTCATGCAATAAAAATTTCCAATAATGCTCCAACATCTCAGTTATTTCTCTACTTCTAATATTATACATAGAGACAAAGTAAATCTGTTGTATTTGATTTAATTTCAATTCCTCCATCTCATGTATTACTTTATTTCTCTTACTTTGATTATTTACATTCTTATAATACACCCTATGTATTGCCTCCTTTACCATATCTGGACTGTACCCCCTCTTTATAAACATATCTGCCGATTTACAAATTTCATTCTTTAAAAGATTTTCCTTATTACAAATTCTTGACAGTCTTAAGAATTCATTATAGGGGAGGGCAGCTATTGTATGGGGTGGATGGCAACTAGATGCATGTAAAAACTGGTTACCATCAGCAAATTTACTATGTACCCCTGTCACGATGTTACCATCTTCCTTGCCCTCTAACTCCAAATCCAGAGAATGCACCTTATTTCCTTGTTGTAAGCCATCAAAACTGAGGTCAAATGGGTTCTGGTGCATTTCTAATATAAACTCATTAACCTTTTCTGCCCCTCCTTTACACACAAAAATTAAATCATCTATGTAACGAAAATAATTCTTGACATGTTGTTTCATGAATTCCTGCCTAAACAAGAATGTTATTTCAAAAAAGGACATAAAGAGGTTGGCATACATGGGTGCAAATAGTGCCCCCATGGCAGTCCCCTGTTTCTGTATATAAATTTCATTATTATAAAGAAAAAAATTATTCTGCAAACAGAAATCTACCATCTCTGTTATGAAAGTAGAAAGAGGATTATCCCCTACAAAATATGCTATGGCAGATAAACCATCACAATGTTTAATAGATGTGTAAAGACTTTTCACATCCAACACAGTCCAGTACATCTCCCTCTTCCACGCAATACCAGCAATTTTTGTTAAAAAAATCAAAACTGTCCTGTATATAGGAGAAAGTTTTCTTTACATGAGGAAGCAATATTTCATGTAGCAATAGGCCCATATTATGCAAAAAATAGTTGCAAGCTGATACAATCGGTCTTCCTGGGGGCTCTCTCAAATTTTTGTGGATTTTTGGCAAACAAAAAATAACGCTAATTCTTTATTATTAGCTGCCAATTTAATTTCCACATCCTTCTTTGAGAAGTAGCCCAAATGTAGACCTTCCTGTAACAACTTCTCATATTTTCCCATTGCTCTAGTAAGGCATGACTTTTCACTATTCTCATACACTTCTTGATTATTTAAATGTTCCATACACATCCTCTGATACTGTATGGCATTCATTACAACAATTCGTTTACCTTTGTCTGCTGGTTTAATTGCTAGCTCCTTGTTATTTTGGAGCTCTAATGCCTTCCATTCTTTGTAAGTTAAATTATAATTAATATATTTTTTTTATTTTCTAACACTTCCTGACATATATTACCTCCTTCAAAATTAACTATTGAGTTGAAATGGGAGATACTCTGGTTCTGGAAAGGAGGCATACATTTACTAACCACTGGAATACTAGAGATATTAAGTAAACAATAAGCATTGTATTTAAACATTTCATCATCATCACATTGCTGCTCACTGTCTTCATTGCATGAAAAAAAAGCTTTCATCAGAAAATTCCTCAATTAAATTCATTTCATTATCATTCAAACTTATTTTGTTAGAGAAAAAAAAATTAAATGTAATTTATGGACAAACCTAAAGATTTTTTGTTTAAAAACATGGGTCCGTGGTATAACTGTTGGGATGAACTTCAAGCCTAAATTTAAAACTGTATACTGTTCTTGTGTTAAATCGTAGTTAGATAAATTTACTACATTTAAAATAATATCATTATGTGCATTACTTATTTTAATATTTAAATTTCTTGCTATTGTACTGTCAATTTCTATAGTCATTGTTGTAAAAGACGTTTGGATTATAGGCATTATTCCTGCTCCATTTCTGACCCTGCCGTTGTTGTCCTTCATGATTCTAGAAATGGTTTTGGTACTCAAGTGGCTGCTGTGGATGTGGTAAAGGTGGGTAGTCCTCTTCAAAATTCTCTGTAGTATCGCTTAGACCTGAACCATCCGAAGAAGCAAACAACACTGAAAACCATTGCTTCTTGTCGCCATATTGCATCCGTTGGTTGTCTCTGTGCTGATTGGTTGATGTTACAAAAGCCAAGAACATGTCCACTTCAAGGGTGGTCCAACAACAAAGAAACAGCTCACTAAGATGTATGTAATCCTGCTGTCCTTGTCTGGGGTTGGAAATGGACTGTCGTACCCAGGGTTGTCTGAATATGTAATAATGATCACTAAAGTTTCTCCAATGGATGTACAAGTTTATTACTACCTACTGAATGTCTTTAGGGTGCAGTGTACTGCAAATATGAGAGACTGACTCACCAAGGACCACCTAAACATTAAGTGTATTATATAATATAATAAATATATTATTAAATAAGCCATCTAGGCTTTAAATACTAAAAACCTCTGCCTGACTACGCTCTGTTTCTGTCTGTCCCAAAGGCATCCTTCAGCAGTGTGCACAACTTCCCTTAAACACATTAAAGGTCCAACAAAAAAAAAAAAACTGAAACAACTGCCAGCATACAAGAACACAGAGAGCAGAACCCCATACAAACCAGTAAAAGCCGCTGTAAGTTCAACTTTTCTCAACAGACTGTGAGCAGTTCCTTTAAACACATTCAGAGGTCCAAAAAAAAAAAAAAAAAAGAAAAAAACCTGAAGCAACTGCCTGCATATAAAAACATGGGGAGTGAAACCCCATACAAACTAGCAAAGGCCACTGCAAGCTCTACTTTTATCAACAGGCTGCGAGCAGTTGCCTTAAACACATTCAAAGGTCAAAAAACAAAAAAAACTAAAGTAACTGCCTGCATAGAAGAACAGGGAGAGCAGAACCCATACAAACCAGTAAAAGTCACTGCAAGTTCTACGGGTCTATATCATATGAGCGAATTGCACAAATTGTGAACGCTCACAATATCGAACATACCGGACCTCAAACTTCCTATTGTGGGGGGGATGTGCACCACACTCCCCCAGCTAAATAGGTATCCCAAGTCCAAGATCGCACTACAGTGAGAAAAGGGCATATATCCCATTTTTCACTGTACCGCGATTTCAGAAAAAGCACTTTGAGGTCCAATACATTCAATGTTATGAGCGTTCGCAATTTGTGCGATTCGCACATATAATATAGACCCAGTTCTACTTTTATCAACAGACTGTGAGCATTTCCCTTAAACACATTCAAAGGTCCAACAACAACAAAAAAAAAAACCCAAAGCAACAGCCTGCATACAAGAGCACGGAGAGAGGAACCCCATACAAACCAGTAAAAGTCACTGCAAGTTCTACTTTTATCAACAGATTGTAAGCAGTTCCCTTAAACACATTCAAAGGTCCAAAAAAAAAAAAAAACCTGAAGCAACTGCCTGCATACACGAACACAGAGAGGGGAACCCCAAACCAGTAGAAGCCACTGCAGATTCTACTTTTATCAACAGACTGTGAGCAGTTGCCTTAAACACATTCAAAGGTCCAAAAAAAAAAAACAAAACCTGAAGAAACTGCCTGCATACACAAACACAGTGAGGGGAACCCCGTACAAACCAGTAAAAGCCACTGCAGGTTCTACTTTTATCAGCAGACTGTGAGAAGTCCCCTTAAAAAACTTTAAAGGTCCAGCAACAACAAAAAAAAAACCTGAAGCAACTGCCTGCTTACAAGAACACAGAGAGCGCAACCCCGTAAAAAACAATAAAAGCTACTGCAAGTTTTACTTTTATCAACAGACTGTGAGCAGATCCTTTAAACACAGTCAAAGGTCCAACAACAACAAAAAAACAAACCTGAAGCAACTGCCTGGATACAAGAACACAGAGAGCAGAACGTTGTACAAACCAGTAAAAGTCATTGCAAGTTCTTTTATCAACAAACTGTGCAGCTCCTTTAAGCACATTCAAAGGTCCAAAAAAAAAAAAAAAGAAAAGTGAAGCATGTTATTTACTGAGGCGATCACAATGTACATTAGATGCATATTATTTCCTGAGGTGATGACAGTGTACATTAGCTGCATGTTACTTCCTGAGGTGATCACAGTGTACATTAGCTGCATGTTATTTACTGAGGCAATCACAGTATAAATTAGCTGCATGTTATTTATTGAGGTGATCACAGTGTACATTAGCTGCATGTTATTTACTGAGGCGATCCCAGTGTACATTAGGTGTGTGTTATTTCCTGAGGTGATGACAATGTACCTTAGCTGAATTTCATGTGTTATTTACTGAGGGGATGACAGTGTACATTAGCTGCATGTTATTTACTGAGGCGATCACATTGTAAATTAGCTGCATGTTATTTACTAAGGTGATCACAGTGTACATTAGCTGCATGTTATTTAATGAGGTGATCACAGTGTACATGAGCTGCATGTCATTTACTGAGGTGATCACAGAGTACATTAGCTGCATGTTATTTACTGAGGCAATCGCAGTGTACATTAGCTGCATGTTATTTACTGAGGCGATCACAGTGTACATTAACTGCATGTCATTTACTGAGGTGATCACAGTGTACATTAGCTGCATGTTATTTACTGAGGTGATCACAGTGTACATTAGCTGCATGTTATTTACTGAGGTGATCACAGTGTACATTAGCTGCATGTTATTTACTGAGGCAATCACAGTATAAATTAGCTGCATGTTATTTATTGAGGTGATCACAGTGTACATTAGCTGCATGTTATTTACTGAGGCGATCCCAGTGTACATTAGGTGTGTGTTATTTCCTGAGGTGATGACAATGTACCTTAGCTGAATTTCATGTGTTATTTACTGAGGGGATGACAGTGTACATTAGCTGCATGTTATTTACTGAGGCGATCACATTGTAAATTAGCTGCATGTTATTTACTAAGGTGATCACAGTGTACCTTAGCTGTATGTTATTTACTAAGGTGATCACAGTGTACCTTAGCTGTATGCTATTTACTAAGGTGATCACAGTGTACATTAGCTGCATGTTATTTAATGAGGTGATCATAGTGTACATGAGCTGCATGTCATTTACTGAGGTGATCACAGAGTACATTAGCTGCATGTTATTTACTGAGGCAATCGCAGTGTACATTAGCTGCATGTTATTTACTGAGGCGATCACAGTGTACATTAACTGCATGTCATTTACTGAGGTGATCACAGTGTACATTAGCTGCATGTTATTTACTGAGGCGATCACAGTGTACATTAGCTGCATGTTATTTACTGAGGCGATCACGGTGTACATTAGCTGCATGTTATTTCCTGAGGTGATGACAGTGTACATTAGCTGCATGTTATTTACTGAGGCGATCACAGTGTACATTAGCTGCATGTTATTTACTGAGGTAATAGCAGTGTACATCAGATGCATGTTATTTACTGAGGCGATTACAATGTACATTAGCTGCTTGCTATTTACTGAGGCTGTCACAGTATATATTAGCTGTATGTAATTTACTGAGGTGATAACAGTGTACATTAGCTGTATGTTATTTACTGAGGCGATCACAGTGTACATTAGCTGCATGTTATTTACTGAGGTGATCACAGTGTGCATTAGCTGCATGTTATTTAGTGAGGCGATCACAGTGTACCTTAGCTGCATGTTATTTACTGAGGTGATGACTGTGTAAATTAGCTGCATGTTATTTACTGAGGTGATCACAGTGTACATTAGCTGCATTTCATATTTCTGCGATCACTCCTTTTTACTATTACAATATACTCTCAGCTGTCCAACTTAGATATCTTAGGCATTTCTTTTGCTGGCTTCAGTGTTAAGACAATTGTTTAAAGTATTTTTAAAAGCAGGGTTATTTTTTCTTAATTACTTTATATACCTTTAATGTTTATTGTACATACAGTCTTGTCCTTTATCCTTTTGCTGTAAACATTTTCCCATAATTGCAGTCATGGGATCATTTTCTCAGCTCAACCACATGCTTATTGATTCAATAAGCTTTCTATTACAAGATTCAAAACTGCACCTCACTTATGTTTCACAAGGTTTAGGAGTAAATTGGTGTTGCATCTGACTTACCAGATACATGTAGGCTTTTTCACTGTATTTCATAGGAGTTTGGAGACTTCATTAAAGTGTAGGCCTCTTCCCCACAAGCACAGTGAATTGTATTTTTTATGTTTTCATTTGCAATCTCATTACAACAATGTGCACTATACTGGACTGGATTCTCAGAATGAGTCCAATAGATTACCTACAGTTTCTGTTTTTTAAGAGGAAACAATTGCTAAATTTCTTGAAATCTTTTAAACCTGTTTGATGGAATAAAAATATATTTTCTACATAAAAGAATCCAAATGTCTAAATCAATAAGCAGCTTTAATAAGGATTTTATACCAAAGGGAACAGTAGGAATATTTAAAACAGTGTGCAACATTTCTAAACAAGGAAGCATTTAGATGCGCAGTTCAGCAAATGTCGACAATGATAGCGAGATTTTCCTTCTTTCTTCAAAACTTGAAATAGTTTCAGTCTGTGCACTCTGTAAAATGTGCCTTGTTTGATGCAAGTTTCTAATCCCTACGAACTGCAGCACAGTTACATCACTATGTGTGTTGCATACAGTTTCTCTGTCTTCAAGTACATCCTTTATGATACTTGTGGAACTATTTAACTCCATGACATGGCCTATGGAGGCTTTATCTTCTGCTCTGGTAGCTTTTAATAAATATTTGTCACTGATTGCAAATGGGCTTGCATAGTATTCAAATATTTGCAAAGCCTTTAGGAATCAGGAATTGTGAAAATATAACAAATTCAACTCTACATTTAGGCAAGACAGAGAAGGGTCCCGTCAGGTCAACCATATAAAATAGTATTCTCCTTCTAATTAGGAAAATGTGAAACACAAAAAATGCAATCCAGCGAACACAAGCCACAAATAAAATCACAGATGATCACATCTTATTTATATTAAGAAATGCCCTCCTACAATTGACCAAAGTCTCATAATGATAATTATGTAAGACAATGCATCCCAATTAATGCTTCTTCCTCTATTAAAATCTTAAAATATACAAGCCACAAACTGTTCAACAATAAAATTTGTAAAATATATTAATGTCTAAGAATTTTTTTAAAACGGTTTTATAAAATTAAGCTAAAGTCTGAAAGTTAATTCTCAATTTCTTAACTAAAACACTTTTACATAGCATAAAAAGCATGGAACGACCAATAGCACTAGCAAAAATGTCTATTGTATACATGTATAGAAAAATATATATGTATGATATATGTAGAACATCTTACAAGGATATTTTAATCCTTTCTCTATTAAACCTACATACTCTTTTTCAAAAAGGACACACACACACACACACACACACACACACACACACACACACACACACACACACACGTAATCTACATATTAAAAAATAAATATTAGTGCCAATGTGACCTAATGTCTAGCTGTTCGTACTTTTAACACTGCCCAGTGGAAATATTATCATTTACTCCTGACAGGTTTGTAGTATCCAACCTCAAATGCCAAAATAATTGCTGATATTCAGTTCTTGATTCCCACTTGTCTTTCCTAGGATCAGTGGCCAATTATTGAAAAATAAAGAACTCAGAGGAATCATTCTTACAAACCTCTACATGTTTTATAGAGCATTAGTATCAACGTCTGTAGAAATGTTGTACAGATGTTCATAAATACGTTTTCTTAAGGGTCTCTCCATTTCCCCCACATAAAGGTATGCACAATTTGTACAACTTGTGATGTATATCACCCCTTTACTTGTACAATTGTAAAACTTTTTGCTTCCCAAATTTTTATTCTGGGGCCTTAAAATTGATTTATCAGTGTTATCACTATAGGGACATTGCTTACAAGCCCAACATTTGTATATACCAAATGGTGTCCTCTCAGAGTTCATATTGCCTTTGTTTTGTCTCTCAAATACACCTTTCATATCCTGGCCCCTTTTATATACAACAGTGGGAGAATTATCAAATATCTTTAAGGTATTAGGCAACTTGGAAAACATTTGCCAGTATTTCAAAGCAGTGTCCTTAATTGTCCTGGAATCTTGAGTGCATTTTAAACTTACAACTCTATTAAAACTTTTTGCCCCCATATTCGTAGGTATGTCTCTATCCTTTGCCACAATGGAACTAGAACCTAGTTCCCCATCCCTTTGTAACTTCTTGCATAACCTGTTCTATCAGTTTCACAGGATACTCGTGTTGAGTAAATAACTAATTTTTGTGTTGTGACATTCAACTAGAAAACCGTTGCAGTCCAAGGTCATACAAGCTATTCGGACAAATTGTTCTTTCACAAAATATTTTTCTTTAAATGCCTTGGATGTTGACTGGTGTAATGAAATTATGAATTACAAAAAATGTATTTATTCTAAATAACTTAGATTTAAACTCACTCTTATCCTTATTTTTCTATAACCATATCTAAGTAGTGAACTGTCGTGTCACTAATTTTGTGACTAAACTTCAAAAATGGGGTAGTGTATACTCCGGGAACTCTGATAACTTTTTCTTGGAATCCACCTACAATATGCAAATATCATCTAAAAAGCAGATTTATAGATTCTATGAATCTTTGAGGGAGAAATTTAAAATGTACTTCAAAAATTGTGTTCTGTAGTAATCACTAGCAATGTTTGGCCAATATTAGCAGGTTATTTGTTAATATAAAGAAGGTATGGTCATCTGTGATTTTATTAGATCTGCAGAAGTCATGGATTTAAGGACAAAAGCATTTAACTAATAAAATAGTAGCCCGTGTTCACTGAATTGGATTTTTAGGGGGTTACATTTTCCTGTTTAGAAGGACAATAATCATCTTCTTTTGGCTGTTCCCGGTAGGGGTCGCCACAGTGGATTATCTGTTCCTATTTCTTCCTGTCCTCTGCATCTTGCTCTTTCACACCAACTGCCTGCATGTACTCTCTCACCACATCCATAAACCCTATCTTAGGCCTTCCTCTTTTCCTCTTACCTGTCAGCTCCATCCTTAGCATCCTTTTCCCAATATACCCAGCATTCCTCCTCAGCACATGTCCAAACCAATGCAATCTTGCCTCTCTTGCTTTGTCTCCAAACTGTCCAACCTGAGCTGACCCTCTGATATACTGATTCCTAATCCTGTCCATCCTAGTCACACCCAGTGCAAATCTTAACATCTTTAACTCTGCCACATCCAGCTCTGACTCCTGCCTTTTCGCCAATGCCACCGTCTCCAACCCATATAACAGTTGGTCTCACTACCCTCTTGTAGACCTTCTCTTTCACTCTTACTGGTACCCATCTGTCACAAATCACTCCTGGCATGCTTCTCCACCCATTCCACACTGCCTGTACTCTCTTCTTCACCTCTCTTCCACACTCACCATTACTATGAACTGTTGATCCCAAGTACTTAAACTCATCCACCTTTACCAACTCTACTCCCTGCATCCTCATCACTCCTCTACCCTCCCTCACATTTACACACATATATTCTGTTTTAGCCCTGCTGACCTTCATTCCTCTCCTCTCTAAAGCATATCTCCACCTCTCCAGGGTCTCCTCAACCTGGCCCCTACTCTCACTACATATCACAATGTCATCTGCAAACATCATAGTCCACGGGGCCTCCTGTCTGATCTCATCTGTCAACCTGTCCATCACCACTGAAAATAAGAAAGGGCTCAGAGCTGATCCTTGATGTAATCCCACCTCCAACTTAAACGTATCTGGCACTCACACCGCAGTCCTCACCAGTGTCACAATACCCTCGTACATATCCTGTACCACTCTTACATACTTCTCTGCCACTCCCGACTTCCTCATACAATGCCACAACTCCTCTCTAGGCACCCTGTCATATGCTTTCTCTAAGTCCACAAAGACACAATGCAACTCCTTCTGACCTTCTCTGTATTTCTCCAACAACACTCTCAGTGCAAATATTGAATCTGTAGTGCTCTTTCCTGGCATGAAAACATACTGCTGATTACTAAACTTCACCTCCATTCTTAACCTAGCTTCCACTACTCTTTCCCATAACTTCAAGCTGTGACTGATCAATTTTATCCCTCTGTAGTTACTGCAGCTGTGCACATCACCCTTATTCTTAAAGATAGGTACCAAAACACTTTTTCTCCATTCCTCAGGCATCCTCTTACTTTCCAAAATTTCATTAAACAATCTGGTTAAAAAGTCCACTGTGATTTCACCTAAACACCTCCATGCTTCCACTGGTATGTCATCTGGGTTAACAGCCTTTCCATTCTTCATCCTCTTCATAGCTGTCCTTACTTCCTCCTTGCTAATCTGTTTCACTTCCTGATTCACTATCCCCACATCATCCAGCCTTCTCTCTCTCTCATTCTCTTCATCCATCAGCCCTTCAAAGTACTCTTTCCATCTACTCAACACACTCTCCTCACTTGTGAATACGTTTCCCTCACTATCCTTTATCACCCTTACCTGCTGCACATCTTTCCCAGGTCTGTCCCTCTGTCTAGCCAATTGGTACAGGTCCTTTTCTCCCTCTTTAGTGTCCAATCTCTCATACAACTCTCCACATGCCTTATCCTTAGCCTTCACCACCTCTCTCTTTGCCATGCGTCTCATCTCCTTATACTCATATCTACTTTCTTCATCCTTTTGACAATCCCACTTCTTCTTCGCCAGCCTCTTCATATGTATACTCTCCTGTACTTCCTCTTTCCACCACCAGGTCTCCTTGTCCTCCTTCCTCTGTCCAGATGTCACACCAAGCACCTTTCTAGCAGTCTCCCTTAATAGCTCTGCTGTAGTTACCCAGCTATTTGGTAACTATTCACTGCCTCCCAGTGCCTGTCTTAACTCTTCCCTGAACTCCACCTCGCAATCACCCTTTTTTTTACTTCCACCATTTAATCCTTTGCACTGCTTTCACACTCCTCCTCGTCTTCTTGATCACCAACGTCATCCTACAGACCACCATTCTATGCTGCTTAACTACACTTTCCCCTGTCACCACTTTACAGTCTCCAATATCCTTCAGACTGGCCCTCCTACATAGGATATAATCCACCTGTGTGCATCTTCCTCCACTCTTGTACATCACCCTATGCTCCTCCCTCTTCTTAAAATACGTATTCACCACAGCCATGTCCATCCTTTTCGCAAATTACGCAATCATCTGACCTTCTGCATTCCTCTCCTTAACACCATACCTACCCATCACTTTCTCATCCCCTCTGTTCACTTCACCAACATGCCCATTGAGGTCCGCTCCAATCACTAGTCTCTCACCCTTGGGTACACTCGCCACCACTTGATCCAACTCACTCCAAAATTTTTCTTTCTCATCCATCACACACCCAACTTGTGGAGCATATGCACTAACAACATTCATCATTACACCATCAATTTCAAGCTTCATAAACATCACTCTATCAGACACTCTCTTCACCTCCAAAATACTCCTGGCATACTGTTCCTTTAGGATAACCCCTACCCCATTTCTCCTGCCATCCACACCATGATAGAACAATTTGAACCCGCCTCCTATACACCTGGCCTTACTTCCCTTCCATCTGGTCTCTTGCATGCACAATATATCAACCTTCCTTCTCTCCATCATATCAGATAGCTCTCTCCCTATACCAGTCATACTGCCAACATTCAAAGTTCCTACATTCACTACTACACTCCTATCCTTCCACCTCTCTTCCTGCATTCGGGCATGCCTTCCACCTCCTCTTCTCCTTCGGCCAACAGTAGCCCAATTTCCGCCAGCACCCTGTTGGCTAACAGTACTAGTGGCGGTCATTGTTAACCCGGGCCTCAACCGATCCAGTATGGAAATATGAAATGTTCTCTGCATAAGTAAGTTGGCAGAGGTTTTACGCCGGATGCCCTTCCAGACGCAACCCTCCCCATTTATTCGGGCTTGGGACCGGCACAAAGAAATGCACTGGCTTGTGCATCCCCAGTGGCTGGGTTATTTAGAAGGAGAATAATATTTTGGCTAATTGGCCTGAATGGACCTTTCCCTGTCTTGCCCACACTCGGGGTTGAATTTGCTGTTTTGTGCCCGTGTTTTTTTCCTGCTTTTTCTGTTGTTTTTCTTTTAATTGTGAAAACATACAAATTCTTGAAATACACATATTGAAATACACATATAGTTTTGTCTTTCCTCGTGGTCAGTCAAGGATTCTCTTTGTTTACTTTGTTGTGGTAATCTTACCAAGGTTTCCTTTTCTTATCCTCACATTAGCCTAGTCAGCTCTGATATATTGCATTACTGTCCATAGCTGAGAACCACCTACAAGTATTAAGATTAAGTACCAGAATTAATAATGCCTTTTAAACATAGTGGGCACCTTTCTTTTTGCTAATACTACATTTAATTTGAGGGCCTGATGTTTCTTACTACTTAGCTCTTTCTGTTAGTGATTTTGTTTGTGTGTATCCTTGAAGGAGGTGTCAAAGGTAATGGTTGTAGCTTTGTTGGTTGTGTCTTCAGTTCACTGTTTGCCAAACTGTAAGCCAGTCTCCCTAATTAAGCCAGCCAATATTCTTTGCTGAAGAGGCCATTGTAGTAAATACTTGGCAAGGACTGCACTGATTTACCTTCTCTGTTTATTTTTTGCTTTTCTCCCTGGGCCTCTACTGAAAATGGACAAATATCCAGTTAGACTAGCCTGGTCAACAAATGTAAAATAAATAAATAAAATTTAATTTGTTGACTAGGATAATCCCAGCTGGGCAGAATCTACTTTCAGCACACGCCAAGAGGAAAACAAATGATAGACTTAAATTATGCTTAGAGATGAGCAGATAGGTAAAGGTGGTCTGTAGCATGTCAATACAGGGAAACTGGTTATGGTAGTGAGCAGTTATGAACTAAACAAGAACAAGGACAAACTCCTGGGGAACTTTTCCCCATGCAATTAAACTCATAAGTGGATGCTTCATTTATTGTAGAATGTGGCATTAAATGCTGAATGATGAATTATTTGACAGTCAAGCAGGGTCTTAGGAACCCTATGCATGTAAATGTGTACTGTATGTTAATGGCCACTGATCTTGAGTCTGGTATATCTGCACATAAGACTGGAAAAAAGACAACACAATATTCACTTCTCATAGGTGATTACTAAGCTAATGGCAGAAGAGCATTTACCAGCGGAGCCAAAAATACCCAGGATATGACAATATTATATCTTAATTTCCCAGGTGGGTCTATATTGAAAACTCGAACATTGACTTACCTGAAGACCTAAACACCGACACGTCTTCATCGAACCACAAAACCATTGATCGTCCTGAAGCACGAAATCCTAAATGTTGATTCGTCATGGTTGGCCCTTCTACAGTATAGCTCCGTAAGGTAAGTGTGCGATAGTTACAGACCTTAGGGTTAGGGTGCGGGTTAAGTTAAGTGCATAGATGATACTGTATGTTAGATTTAGTGTAGAGTTAGAAGAAGGGTTTTATTAAGTGTATGTGTGTGGATTATTTAGTTTGTTTGGGTATAGCTTTTTAAGGTAAGTGTGCGATAGTTACGGACCTTAGGGTTAGGGTGCGGGTTAAGTGTATACTTGATGGTATATGAAAGATTTAGTGTAAGGTTAGAAGTAGGTTTAGTTTAGGGTTAGAAGTAGGGTTTTGTTTAGTGTATTTATGTGGTTTATTTAGTTAGGTAGTATGTGGTGGGTGGCGGGATGGGACAACTATGATATTTCGAGTTTTTGAATTTCGCGGTTTAGGGCATTCGGTGCATTTGTGGTTCGCAGAATATGCATCAGTGTTTAGGTGTTCAGGTAAGTCAATGTTCGAGTTTTCAGTATAGATCCCCCCCCAGGTATGGGATGGGGTAGTTATCTGGGTAGTGGGTCTTTGGGATTTGGAGCCCTGAGTAATTTTCCAGACTGCCTCTGTCCTTAAGACACATGGGCAGTATCCCTGCAGTGAATTTATGGTTCCCCATCTATTTATCCAAGTTCTTTTTGAAGAGAGAGTGAGGGATGTGCTTTGTTTTACAAAGATGAGAAGTTTATTTCATAGATGAGATAGCCTTTGGGATACAAGTCTGTCTCACCAGAAAGTTCTGTTAGAGTCAAAGATAAGATTCCTGTCCATGGAAAGTGTTACCGTTGCATAATTTTTTTTTTGCAAATGTGTAACATTTTCATAGGGGCAGAGAATGCCTTGAAGGTCAGGCATAAAACCCCTCTCAATAAATGATATCAGATGGAGTAAAGGGATAGGACCTTTAGTCGGTCTGCATAAGACGTGTCTTATGCTTTGTATTTTTTTAGTCAGAGACCACTGCGGCCACTCCAATTGGTGCAAGTGTCTAGTTAGGTATGTGCAGAAGGGAGCATTGTACTCGATTATGGGCCCAGTGAGGGCTGAGTAAAATAGCACTATGACTTCCTTTGATCTTGATGCCATGCCTTTAGTTATAAGTTGAGCCACACAGAAGGATTTCCTCACTACTGTGGCTACTCATGTAGCTCCACTTTTTTCTGTGAAAGGAGGATTACTTTCAGCCATGTGCAGTTCAAGAGTAAAAATACAAAAACCACACCAAAACAACTTTGAAAAATTGCTAAAGGTGCCCGAGTAAGTAAAACAAATAGACTGTAGAAACTCCGGTACACCACCATGGTCTGGAAAATTAGAAGCACTTAAAACACTTTAAAGAGATTCCTTTAATAAGAAAAGATTAAAAACACAAAACTTTTGCAGCAAAATGAGAGCTTGTTCACACGATAAGCACTTTCAGCAAATAGTCTTCTTCAGATCGTAAATTCTCTGCAGCTCTCTTTGTGAATTAAACTCAAGATAACCAATGAATGATCTTCTTTCAGTAAATGCCTCCCAGTCACCCAATCATGTTACCAGCAATCATAAAACCCTAAGGAGACCAACCTCCATATTTTAACCAATAGACAACCTTCTATTCTTGAGAATGGGTTTAAGCGGAACCATGGTATTAAGGCCGGGATAGCAACCAGCCCTTACATTAACTATCCATTTTATTTCACAAGTTTCAGTACAATTCTTCATGTTTATTCCCCTGTGGTTTAAGGGAATACATTCAATAGCTTTAAAGATAGAGCTATTTGTTGGATTAGTGGAGATGTGACTAGCAAGTATATTTTGAGGAATATATGTGTCTTATGCTTTGTATTTTTTTAGTAAAAAAACACTGGGGCCACTCTAATTGTTGTAAGTGGTTAGGTATGTGCAGAAGGGAGCATTGTACTCGATTATGGGCCCAGTGAGGGCTGAGTAAAATAGCACTATGACTTCCTTTGATCTTGATGCCATGTCATTAGTTATAAGTTGAGCCACACAGAAGGATTTCCTCACTACTGTAGCTACCTGGTTGTCAATCTATCTGTGTTTTAGGAGTGTGCTATCAATATTATACTTATCAGGGATATCTGATTTACTGAGGGTATAATTATGCATTTTTTTAGCATTTAGTCTCATTCCATGATTTTGGCACCAGTTGTTTGCCATTTTTAATCCTGTTTGTAAGATGTCAACATCATATGGGGATTCAGTGATGCTCCCAGCTTACAGTCATCAGTGATCTTGGTGAGCCAGAGGCCCCCAACATTAGCCTTCACTTCAGAGAAGTATATACCAAACAGGAGGGAATCTCAACACTGAGCCCTGTGGGACACTGCTAGTAATAGGTTTCTTATCAGAAGTGAATTCACCGATTCGGACAACATGTGTCCTGTCAGTGAGCCAGTTGGCTATCTATCTGATGAAGAAGGGGTTTATGCCTAACCCAGCAAGTTTATCTATGATCTACAAGTGGGGGGTTAAGTCAAAAGCTTTGGCCAGGTCTAGATAAGGGGTGTGTGCCATTTTAACCTCATCCATGGCCCTGGTGACTTTCTCAAAGAAGTCCACCAGATCGAGCAGGCAAGACTTCCCTTTAACAAAGCATTGGGTCTGGTCCACTTTTTGAGAGTTCCTATTTCATTATTGATCATGTCCATGATAATTCTCTCCATGATCTTGCAGATAAGACTGGTCAAGCTTATGGGTCTGTAGTTCCCTGAGTCAGTTGATGGGCCCCTTTTGTGCAGAGGGATGACTACTGTAATCCTCCATTCCTCTGGGATAAGACCTGTTTGGAGGTGGTGATTAAAGAGGTTTCTAGTGGCCATGATTGACTCTGTTTTAAGCTATTTAAGAAGCATCCTGTAATGTTTTTGGGACCCATGGAGGCTGTGTTTGTGGCTTTAGTGAGTGCAGTAAGGGCCTGTTCCCTCGTAATGACTGATAGGGGGATGATTGCAGGTATTTCTTTGGGAATGGTAGGAGGTGATGGGGAGGAGACGTTTGAACTGAATTTGTCAGCCAGCAGGTTTGCTATAGTTTCAGGCTGGGTGTAAGTGTTGCCTTTCATTATTAACTCAGCACATTGCTGAACATTCCCCTTGAGGTTATGAACATAATTAAGAAAGCCTTATGGCTATCTTTCACCTGGGAGGCTGTCTTTACCTCATAGTTTGTTTTGGAAGATTTGACCAGCTCTCTGATTTGTTTGTTTAGACTTGTGAGTGTCTTTTTCCACTGAATTGTTGGGTTCTTCTTGGCTTTGGAGAGGATTTTTTTCCTTTTGTTGAATAGCCTATTTATGTTAGGGATTCACCAGGGTGGTTTATTTTTGCCAGTAATCATAGGTTTGATTTGGACAGGTACTGACTCCTCTATGCAGCTATAATCATGGGTTATACAGTGCTTTTGTGCAGCTCAGAGTAGGTCTCAGTGTCATCTGGGTTTGTAGGGGCTTGGAAGTTTAATAAGCTGTCAGTTAGTTTGAGGTAGTTGGCCTTAGCATAGTTCTTAACAGGTTTGGAATTTGATGGCGGTTCTAGGTTAGTTTAATACTAAAGGAGATTACTTTGTGGTCAGATCTTACCATGATGCAGTTAATGCATGGGAGGGAGCAGCAACCTCCCATGTTTGTGAGTAATAGATTGAAGATATGTGCACCTCTAGTTGGGGAGCTGACTAGTTACTTCAGGTCATTTGGCTTGACAAAGCCCAAAAACCTCTTAGTAAATGAATTATGAGTCGTATAAAGTCTCCCAGTATATTGGTAGGGTAGTTGAAGTCAACCATAAGTATGATGTTAGGCTGAATGTTAAGAGATTCCAGTGACTTTAGGTAGGATGTGTGGTTTTCCAGACTCATTTAGGGCATCTGTAGCTAGCAAGGATATGATAGGGAGTTGCACCTATGGTTAGGTGGGCATAGAGTAATTCAAGTAAGTCATGTTATTGGACCCGTCCAGCAGTGCACTTATCCTTTATGAACACTGATACACCTCTTCACTTTGTTTTATTCTACGTTGAAAGGGATTAAAATCTATGAATGTATGAAAGGCATTGTAGCCATTGAAAGCCAGTGTGCTTTCTATGGTTCTGAACCATGTTTCTGTGACTGCACATATGTCTGCATTCTCCAGAATGATTAGTTCTTCCAGGGAGTGCAGATTTTTATTTAAATTCCTGGCATTGAGCAGCAGTACTTTTAGGTAGTCAAGACTGATTTTTGTTATTTGATACTGGATCCCCTTGTTGTGACTCCAGAAATTGAGCCAATTGTTGAAGTTAATCATTTTTGCAGGTACTGTGGCATCATCATAGGTGAAGGTAGGATGCCATTCAAAACTAATACCTGCCTGGGACACATATGCGGAGAGCTCCATCATGTCTCTCTTCATAAAGTCCATTGCGATACATCTTAGGTCATTTACGCCCACATGGACTATGACCATGTCATACTGGTACTTGTGGTTTAAAGAATTAAGTGCATGCATTATCTGGCAAATCCTGGTTCCAGACAGACAGATCACTGGGATCTTCTCCTTGGTTAGCCTGGTAAAGGGGACATCAGTAAGTCTTACAGTAGAATTCTGAATAACTAGAATGCTTGGCTTTGTGGTGTGTTGCTGTATTGGCTTGAAAGTGGGGCTATTCTGATTTTCAGAGTTATGTGTTTTGTGAGGTGCTATCATTTTTGAGTGTGCACAGGGCCACTGAGAGATGCTTTTAGGAGGCCATGGAAGTTTGGGTAGATTGCAAGTGAGTACCTCTGCATATGTGGGTCTACATGTTTGTTCCTTAGTATTGGTAGTGATGTTTTTGAGTGTAACACTAACAACCTGGTTTGCAGTTTTCATGTGTGTATGTGAGAGCTTTGCCTCCAAGGACATTGTATATGTATATCGCTCACACACTGTGTTTGCCTGTTCTAAAATGCAATGGCTGTCAGTGAACATGAGGCACTTATTACACTGCTTCAGGATGTCCATATCCACCAGGCTAGAAACAGTGATATCAGGGAATCATCTATCCATTATATCAGATACTTAGTAGATGGGAAGGAGTAGGGGAGAGTCAATTAAAGGTCAAAGTAAGAGTGTTTAGTGTTATACTGTTAAATGACCTGCAGTGGTGCTGCCCTCTGTGCAAACTGGCAGCTCTTCGAGTAGTTGTGAACAGTGGGAGACTAAGGAGAGCATTTCCTGTACAGGATTTTAAACTGGAGAGGTTTGCTTATATACAACGTACAGGTAAGAGCAGGATGAAAGACTTTTACACAGTTAAGCCCTCAGGCCAATCAGAAAAATGCACAATAAGTCATCCACCAGCAATTTCCAACTTGGATGGGTAGAACTCAGCTTTCTGCTCCCACCGGAGTACAAAAGAACCCTGCTAATGTAAAACAAACTGGTTTTGAGCTCAAGTACAGTAACAAATGCTTTACAACAAAAGACAGAATACCTTCAGTATCATAAATCCTTGGAATTAAGTTCACTAACCCTGAGAAATGTTCACAAAATACAAAAAGAGTGCACAACGTAAGAGAACTTCTACAACACAGAAAAACAACTTTTGCAGTATCAGAAGAGGTTAGGAAATATCAGAATACTGTTAAAACAACCTAAGAGCAGTACAGTAACAAATAGAAGGCATTTCTTTAACAACTACAGGCTGAGAAACAGTGATAAATTCAACCAAATCAATAAATGCAGCACAGAAGTATTAAATAGCATGGAAACATTTAGACCAAGTGCAAAAAAACACATATCAGCTTTGTATGTCCAGATGGTTTTAGAAGCAATACAAGTCTTGTAGTCACAGGTGTCTAAGCCAGGCACAGGGAAGCCCTGAATAAATGAGCCAATCTCACAAAAATGTAATTCTTTCATACCAGCATGTGGCTTCTCCAGCCACAAGTGAGACTGGGATTTAGAAATGTTTACTGCATATGAGAAGCCTTAACACAAGTGATTTCCCCCCTATATAAGCCTTTGCAAGTCATAGACTACTCTACTGCTGAAGTTTCCTGCTAGCAGAGACCTCAGACACCACAGTGCAGATGGTGACCCTGCTGGCAGAGTTACATTCTAATGAGGCAATTCAGGGGGGTGGTCCATGTGCTCTCCCTGGAAATCCCTGAGGCTCCTGGTTTTTGCAGCCAAGCAATTCAGAGAATCACTCAGATGTGTAAATTGCCACTTTTTTGTTGTGTCTTTCGGCTTTTCCTGGTTAGGGGTCACCACAGCGGAACTCCAGTCCGCTAATGATTGGCAGTAGATTTTTACATGCCGAGTTGCCAGCTCTGATGCACAACCTTCAACGAAGGTACGCCCATTCACGCATGTCTCCACACAGAAGATGCTCTAGCTGAGAATTGAACAGGAGAACGTCTTACTGTGAGGTGACAACGCTACTGCAGCACCACCACCGCAGTGTAAATTACCACTGTTGGAGGAAAATGTCAACGGTGTCAAAAGACTGTGGCCTTCCATTTATTCCTATGAAAGCAGTTGCTGTGCACATAGA
The DNA here is from genome assembly GCF_019279795.1 of Protopterus annectens. Classification (NCBI taxonomy): domain Eukaryota; kingdom Metazoa; phylum Chordata; order Ceratodontiformes; family Protopteridae; genus Protopterus; species Protopterus annectens. Next base: position 103,537,874 of record NC_056749.1, on the reverse strand, counting down.
TTTATCAAAGATGTGGGGATAAGGGGCATTACTCTGTGTGTGTGTGTGTGTGTGTGTGTGTGTGTGTGTGTGTGTGTGTGTGTGTGTGTGTGTGTATGTGTTTGTGTGTGCACCCTCTCACGTGTGCATGCATACATGTCTGCATGAGTTATCAGACTAGGGTGGTTAGGTAGGGCATTAATAGACTGGATACATGTGTGTGTGTGTTTGAACATGTGGGGGTGAATGGGTGAGGGTTTCCATAAGTCTGACTGATTGTGGTTGGGTTTGGTTGATGTGAGGTGGAATTGTATGTATGTGTGCGGGCATGGGTGTGTGTGTGTTTGTGAATGTCTGGCAGTGAATGTGCATGTGTGTGTTTGTGTGTATGAGCATAGGAGTGTGTCTTCTCCAATTTGGTGCATGGGAAACACTACTGCAGTCATGTCCAAAAGTGCAAATGTTAATCAAAGGTACTACAGAGAAATGCAATGAGCCTATAATGAGGTCTTTCTTATTTCAGCCATAGTAATTGCTTAGTTGTATTTTCTCAAGAATCTTGTAAACTAACCTACCTGTAGTAGGCAAGTTACCCGAGTTACAAGGATATTTCTGAATCCAAGGGACTGCGTCTTTGACTCTTCCTTAGTGTCTGTAAGCAGGGTTTTATTTATTTACCTGGTAGATCAAGGTCAAGTTGGTTTGGTCTGCTTTTCTAAATTAAATTTTTATTTAAATGTCAACTTCTTTGAAAATAGAATTAAAATCAAAAGTGCTGAATAACATAAATAACAGTATGATTATAAGACTGTATATATTTTCATGAAATTCGGTGCAACATAGCAATAAACTATATACGTATTTGATACAATAATATTACATACGTCATCTCAGATCCTTTTCTTATGTTCCAAATGTTGCTTGATAAAACAAAATTAAATATTTATTTATTTTATTTAAATTTGTTTACCAGGGTAGAACAGTGATTAAACAATTACCAATTACATGATCAGCCTGCAATTATTAAACAAATAACACTAGTCTAACCATATAATTTATACGCCATTAATTTCAGTAGAATAAACCAAACCCATAAAATAAAGACATGAATTAGTTGAGAAGATCAAATGGAATGTGAAACCACTACTGCACACACCTAATGGACCATTTTTATTAGGTATTAGGTACTGAGAACAAACAACATAATAACTCATCTGGTCAAGCCAGCATCGACTTCATTTAAAATGCTAGTAATGACCAATAGTATATAATGAAAAAATCCACCATTTCACACTTAATATACCATTAAGCCCACTACCTGCTGATCTGATTTTTTAAAAAGATTAAGAGATTCTTTCCAAGTTATAAACAGGCATCAAGGGATTCTTATGTGATTATAGGAAATCCTCTGTCTCCTCTAAATCCATGTGGGAAACCCTAAAGGCATATGACTTCTGGCTGACATCAAAGATTGAAACAAAACTAATTTCATGAACTTTAATTGTACTTTGACTTAGGAATGGGGTCCATGTCATGGTATTAGAAACCCAAAAGATTTGGAGAAATTAAAAAAGGGAGAGAGCATATGATATGGCAGAAGCACTAATCTATAGTGCGTGTAACAATACGGTGAGAAAGGATAAAACCCAGCATCTAATGAAGTAATTAAGGCAGTTCCAAGTCACACTATGGCCCAATGTTGCTATAAGAATTGATATCCTCTACCTTAAGAGTAAGTTTACACTAAAGGTAGAGCTGAGTCAGTAGCCAGTCACCTAGGACATGGGTAGTTACTATTGCACTGGAAGCTTTAAAATGTGTTCTAGACTTGATCCAGTTGGCATAGGAAACAAAAAGGTGTAGTTATGATCTCTCTGCCATTACTTATAATATTTAAACATATTTTAGTCTGTACTAAGAAAATGCCTTTTTACACCCCTATATAGGGGCATCAGAGTTTCTAGAAACATCCCATAGATCCAAGAAGAGATATTATATGCCCCAGAGGTTCTAGCCTGAATGGGTGAAGTCACAGAAGGCATATGAGAACTTGGATTTAAAGCATAGAACTTGCTGGCCTTCATATGAATGTTTTAATGACTTTTCACTGTTGCTTATCTAGCTTTTTATAAGTATGTTGCAAGAGGATGAACAAGCGTATCTCCTCCCCATTTCTTTCAAAGATGCTGCTGTTATTCTTTTATCCATGGCAGTGCAGGAACTTACACATCTTACACATTTTTACTTCAGTGCCTTATTGAAACCTGTCACCAAGTTACTGGTCTAACAAATCTATGTCACTGTTGAAGCCATATAGGACTGCAGGTTAATTTCATGTCTGCATTATCTGGTACACAGAAGCAGGAGTACATCTTCTCCAAATCAAGGGGCTGTTCTGGAAGTGTTCAAACTTATAGATACCTAGGAATCTGGTTAATCCCACTAGAGGCCTTCTCCAGTCATGCACATAACACAACAAAGAAAATGACTACAATGTTAACCTTCTAACTAAAGAAGAGAGAGTGTGACATTTGCAAATTGAGTTTTAATCCCAGTGGTACAACAATTGGGGTTGCTATGAATAATCCATGTACATAACTGAGTACATTTTCCAACAGCACCTCTCAAACCATTATGGATTTCAAAGCATAAACAATATATGCAACAGTATAGACAAGTGCTTACAGAATAGGTTTAAATGTTTCACATACAATTCTTCAAGTTAAAACTCACTTTGGCTTCAACTGAATGAAACAGATTCCTTGACTGCAACTTGTTGAGTCCTAAAAAAATAATTGTTTGCAAGAGTCAAGCTCTCCTGCACCCTCATTTGGAAGACTTTGTCCCATACTTTCTTACATAAATATAGTAACTCAAGTCACACAACAGTGGAGAAAAGAGACAATCACAGACAAAAGGAATCATGCCAATGCACAAACAGAATCCATAGCAACAGTGAATTTCTGTTGGGAACAGCAAAAAGATGGAGCAGTCCCAGCCCCAGGGAAGTAGTGCTAGGAGGGACACTAATGTATAAAGGAGTAACAGGAGCAGATTTAGGGCAGACAGTGGTCAGCAGGAGAGCACAAAAAGGCACCAAAAACATGAAAATAAAAAACAGCAGCAATAGAGCAGCTAAATATTGGGAAAAGGAACATAATGCATCTAAACCTCATTTGAGTAGCACACAGCAAGTGATAAGCTTATTCATAATGTAGACATCAATATTTTGAGAGGTGTAGATTTTGTAATTTGAGATGGATATAGGGCAACAACCTGAGGCTAATAAGTATTACGCATACATTTCTGCTTATACTTATGTTGCACAGCATGGCCTACTAGGCTTTTTTGGAAATTTGCAGAGACTGTATACTCTTTAAAATAAAATCTGCATTCATGACATGCATATGGGAAGCAATCTATTTATCCTTACAATGCTGTCTGGCTCCTTCCCCACTTTAGACCAAAATCTTGACTTATAAAGCAATTAATTTAGATCAGGGGACATTGATTTACAGTTATTAAAACAATAAACTTACATTTTCAAGAGCTAAAATTAAGTAAGTTACATCAGTGAGTGCCAGTTTAAAAATGTGACTCCAAATGTTTTTCTGCACTCATGAAGAATGTGATGATGTGAGGTATTGTCAGCTATGCCAGGAGAAGAAGGACAGTGAATGTGTAACATATGCCAGTATAGTGAGCTGGATATTTGTAAAGAAATATATGTCATTTGTCTATCAAACTAATTTGTGCAGGTACTTGTGATGTATTTGTAAAGCTTCTTATGTTAAAAAAGGTATCAACAGTGGGTCCTTCTGGACAGAAAAAAAGAAATACACCTGTATTTCAGACTGTATTATAACTGTTAAAATTAATATTGAAACAGAAAATACTGGAAGAGAAGAAGTTAATCTCAGTCTAGTTAAATTTTAAAAAATGGTCTGAAATTAAATTACCTGGTAGGCCATAAGGATTGCATCTTACAATTCTGATTGCAGCTAGAGATGAAATGCCTGTAAAAATAAAGGACAAGGAATCCTGCTGTATTATGCTTAGTAGGGAACTAATTGTACCCTGGAAGGGTGGAAGTCCTGAAATGGTTTTATGGCTTCCAGATGCTATAACACATCTTACCAAAGCTCTATCTGTGTGTATAGTAACACATATGTACAAGATTCTGGCTCAGTTCCTAGTAAAGGGGGGAAGTATGGGAACCAGAAGTCAGATGACCAGATGTATGTGATGTCATTCTGCAATCCAGCACTGAAATGATGTTTTAATATTAGATGAGACAGAAGTCTCAGAGCAGTCTGTTTTTGAAAACTGAAATAAAATGATCACTCACCTAGTTCATCTTGCCTTACGTTAGTAAGTAACCAGGGAATAGTAATTCTTTAGATCAGTCAGGAAAATATAGTGAGATTAGTTAAATACTGTTTTTCTGTATCTGTGTGAAACTATTTATTTGTGTTATTTTAATATGTTGCTGTGAATGAAACTCTAGTGTTTATTGTAAACATATATTTAGTATTTTTGTTTTCTTTTACTATTTATTATTAAATATATTTTAACTTTTCATTGCCACTGGTCTTTTAGAGAATATTTTTGAGAGTACTTATATTTATTTGGTGACACTGTGGCTGCTCCTGAAAGATTGCAATTGGTCAAAATACTGCTGTTTGTATTAGAATTAATTTCACTCAGTATAATTGGGTACCCTTGTAAGACCCTTAGAGTGGCTGGCTCTGGAGTGTTTGGTGGCAGTATCTAACTGATAGTCTGGGCAGAGGGGCATAGCTAGTAAATCTGCGCTAGAGCTTTGTGTGTGTGCGTGTGTGTGTGCTCACGTGCGCGCGCGTGTGTGTATGTGTGTGAAAATAAAATCTCAAAGAGTGTGTGTGTGTCAGCAACTTGGAGCAGGGACACAGAGCACTGATTTCACAGAGAGGGTGGTGGAGGACTTGGCCTGGGAAACTTGTCAGAGACCTCAGGTCTATAACTGTGCCAGTGGGGAGTCTTACTGGGGCCCTGGAGAGAGAAAGAGAGGGAAACACAGGCCCAAGACTGAGTGTGTTCCCTGTGTGCTCTTAAGGTAAATTGTGCTTGTTGCAAAAATTTGCATCTGGAAATACCGTGGGTATCTATCTTTGTTCCAAGTAAATGTCCCTCACTGGTGTCAGTGGTGAGCATCCAGATTCCTTGATTACTGGCCCAGAGGAGGGACATCACAAAGAAATTCTGTAACTACAAACTAAATAACTGCTGTCACAAGTAAATTTGAAAACTCAAAATTATTTCAGACAAGACAGCAAACATACATTAAACCTATCTCCTTACCTAACCCATGAAGACTTGCACACATATTCCTACCCCATAGTTTGCAGTGTTGAGAAGCTATTTTAGAGGCTGTACTATTATGGTTGATCTAGGTCTTGGTTGGGGTTCAGTGTTCTTGATATTGATGAGTTCACTGGCTTGTGATTAACAGCATGTGGCCTACATCCTTATCCTTCCAAGATGGTGACAGCCAGTTTTGATGCATTAGGACCAGACTTTATTGTCTTTTTGAGGGGTGAGGTTTTTCCTTCAGCCTTGATGATCCCAACTCTAAAGAAGTCATCTTTAGACCCAAGTAATGTGAATAAATACTTCCATATTTCTAACCTATAATTTTCTGGGAGGGTTATTGAGAAAGTTTCTCATATGCAACTAGATGCTTACCTAAGAGATAGTGGACTCATGGATCCCTTTCAGTCTGGATTCCATTTTCATCCTAATACCAAAACAGCTCTCAGAAGATTTGTTGATGACTTCACGATGGCAAGACACCAATGGCAGTATGTGGTGTTAATTCTCCTGGAGGTCTCTGCAGCATTCGATGAGTGGCATCCTAATAGAATGACTTTGATCCTACTGTGGGATTTCCATTATACTTCTGGACTAGTTTACCTATTGCCTGTACTTGCACCCTTAACTGTGCACAAAGAGTCTGCTCATCTAAATCTAATCTTGATTGTCTTGATTGTGGAATTCTACAGGGCTCTGTATTAGGTTCAGTGGGTACATACTTCTCCTTGGAGATTTACCACTGGTAAGGGACCTAGCATAGCATAGTTACACAGATGATACTCAGATATAGTTCTCCTTTCACCAAGTAGATACAGCCTGTATTTTTTTCCTGGGTGGCAATCTTGAAGGCATTCACATGTGGTTTACTAATACTCAGTTAAACTTGAGCATAACTAAGATTGATGCCTTGGCTGTTCATGCAACCCTGAGAGGTTCTTTTGCCATACTTTTGCCTAATTACATAATAAGTGGCAGTGATAAGTTGAAATTTGCTAGTAAGGTGGGGGACTGTTGGATGTTATTCTTGACTTGCAGTTTATACTTTGGGACCAGGTGTCCACTGTAGTAAAAGGCATCTTGTTTCCATATAAGAAATATCTAAAGGATTAAGCACCTAATTCCACAGACAGATCTCAAGACTGTTGTCCATGCCCTGGTTTCATCTTTCATCTAGACTGGACTCCTGCAATGTCCTTTACCTGGAATGCCTAATACTGCACTTAACCTGTTACAATTGGTGCAGAATTCTGCCACAGTCACGTTACTTACTTGTAAATTGGTTACCAGGATATTACACCTGTTGTTGGCCTGCAATGGCTCCCTCCCTACTTGAAGATTCTGGTATTAGTGCATTTGTCCATTCATGACTCCCATCCCTGTTATCAGAATGAGCTTATAATGCCTTAGTGCCATGTACAATTATTGTACTATGTATCTGAGGGACTGCTAGTGGTTCCATGGGTCAGACTTCACTTTTATGTTGTGGATGGCGCAGTGGTAGCATTGTCACCTCAAGAGATTCTCCAGTTCAATTCTCTGCTGGCGTGCCTTCTGTGCAGAGTCTGCATGTCCTCCCTGTGCTCGTGTGGGTTTTCTCCGGGTACTCCAGTTTCCTCCCACATTACAAAAACATGCGTCTGGAGCATTTCTCCCCATGCCTCTCCTGAAAATTGGCTTCATTCCAAGTTGGACTTTCCCGGAAATAAATGTTAAATAAATAAATAAAATATAACTTGTGAATTCAGGTTTCTGCTCTTTCTACTATTAGACCGCTTATCTGTACATCTTACTACCATGGTGGTTTTGTGAATGTTCTTCCCTGGTCAGTTTCAAACAGGTCTTTAAAGATGAAATATCCAAACAAGACCGACCAAGAAATGCAAATAAGGTTCCAGGACCCTTCTCCGCTAGATAAAATGTTTTAATGAGCTTTAAGCGCGATAAGTAGTCAATACACTTTTCGTCAGTTCACAATACACCAACTTCTTCAGAAGCTAAAAACAGTGGCTAATACAAACACAGGGTTTAAATACTAACACATGCACGAACCACACACCTTCATTTAAAAATGGGTTAATTAACCTGGTTATGGTAGTCAAAGTAACCGCCCATTCCAAGTCTTGCTATGAGGGCGTACCATAAGCAAAAACTCGCAATTGCAAGTAATACTTGTGATTTGCTCCGGTTCCCAAACCTTAAAATGTTTAAGCAATAGTCTATAATCCTAAAGGTTGCATAAACATAGCACATTAAGTGCCAGTTCCCATAGTAGCTTAATAAATGCATTGTTATACAAGCGAACATTTATTTAAATAGCGAGTAGAATTTAAAATTGGTTAAAAATGAATAACACAAACTGTGTTGTGTTGCATTGACTAGTAAAATAAAGCCAATTTGCCAGGTGGTAAGAAAAATTCCTCTCTAATGGAAATGCCAAATACAACATTACAAGAATAGTACGGAAGTGATCTATGTGATCTTGTGAATGCCGTAATGTGTTAGATGGTGTAATGTTTATATTTAGAACAGTAACATCAAACAGGAATATATATCGCTAGGATATAGGGGCCTTATCATGGTGGAATTACTAGAATTATACTGTTTAATCCACCAAGGGTATTGTTCAATGCTCGTTCCCTAAAAGTCGTCCTTCCCTTCCTAGATTGTAAAAAAGATGTATATATATATATGAAAAAATTAATAATGTCTTGGGGAACAGTATAGGTTAGGTACGTTGGCGTACCCACAGTCAAGGTCAATGTCAATTTCAAATACAAGTCCCCATATTGTGTGTTTTACCAGGTCGAATGTGAGGTTGTGTGCGCTTGTGTTGATGTACTAATCCCTGGGTGAACGCACAATTGTCCAAAACACAACACTTGTGTTAGCTGGCATTGTGGGACTCAATCTTTGTGTTTCCATCCTTTCTTCTCAGGTGGGGAGGGTAGGTTGTAAAATCAATATATCCCATACCCCACAACCAGTGCATAGTAGAACAGTCTATTGCTTAAACATTTTAAGGTTTGGGAACCGGAGCAAATCACAAGTATTACTTGCAATTGCGAGTTTTTGCTTATGGTACGGCCACGCCCTCATAGCAAGACTTGGAATGGGCGGTTACTTTGACTACCATAACCAGGTTAATTAACCCATTTTTAAATGAAGGTGTGTGGTTCGTGCATGTGTTAGTATTTAAACCCTGTGTTTGTATTAGCCACTGTTTTTAGCTTCTGAAGAAGTTGGTGTATTGTGAACCGACGAAAAGTGTATTGACTACTTATCGCGCTTAAAGCTCATTAAAACATTTTATCTAGCGGAGAAGGGTCCTGGAACCTTATTTGCATTTCTTGGTCGGTCTTGTTTGGATATTTCGCAGTTTGTTTTCAGTGTTATGGAACCAGGTAGCCCTAATCTGTCAAACGAGGATCTACGGAGCAGTACTCCGAACAGGAGCAGCGGCAACTTAACAACTCTCATCGAACTATTGACCCAGAAAGTTGACCGTCTATCTCAACAGGTGGAGTCGGTAACGGCTAACCAAAGGGGAGCACGGCAAGCCGGAAGCGGCCCCAGTGAAGGAGTAACGACGGTGCCAACAGCGCTGAACAGTGGCCATGCATACGGACAAGATGGACGTGGCGGTGGACATGCCAGCAACATGAACGCCTATTTGGGCAGCGTTGGGCTAGAACGGAGAGTCAACAACAACGAGGAGCCAACGGCAAACACCAGCGTTAGACCCGCCGACACCGCAAGAGTTGGCGGATCTGGAGTTACGGTACCAACACTTGGGACTTGGATACAACGTGAATTCACGTTTGGGGATGCACAATACAACGGCAGCCTGAACACGAACAATGAGGTAAGCCAGGATTTATCAACGAAATTGAGCACCTTTGACGAGAAACTGTTCAAGGTAAGAAAGTTGCAACTTGAGGTTGCATACTTTAGAGAATGCATCAGACTGAAGGTGGTACCAAAAGAACTAAGGCACTGGCAGTTTCCTGCCGGGTTGATTGAAGGGTCTCCTTTCCATACAGCCCTCATCAACCTTTTTGACAGACACGGCCTGGAACTATTGGGGCTACTTAGTGACCATTACCTGACTTCTATTAACATCTTGCTGGACGAAATTAATGAACTGGACATTTCAATTAAGGGTGACATGGACTTTAAGAGATACCAGTACGAGTATGAAAGATGCTTCAGAAGCATCGACGACCACCTTTCCAAACTAAACTTAATCAAAAAGAAAAAAATTACTAGGGACGTCAACGATTACAAGAACGGTGTGGCTTATCCCAACCCAGTTAAACAATTAAACATTATACCGGCCGCACCAGGAGATAGTGATATAAGGGGACAAACCAACGGACAACTACCAACCAAGGATGTTGCAACGTGTGACGTTGAATTTTATGATAATGGTCACCTTGAGGGACCCCCCTCTAACGAGGGGTTAAGAAGAAGTGAGAGGTTGGCTAACCAGGGGAATGGACGGAACATGGACAATAACAACTATAATAGCAACAGAGGTGGGAACTATATTGGAGCACCTCAGGCGCAAAATTTTCAAACAGTGGCCTCCAATCAGGGGCAAAGGAATACCAGGAGAAAAGGTGGCAGGAGGAAGAGGTGGTGACTCCAAGGGAACAAGTTGTTGGGGAACCCACCAACACTACCCGATGTAAAATCCAGGTAAATGGTAGTGGGGACTTTAAAGTCTTCAACTACACCGACCACCCTATCAGTAAAAAAACTATTGAACTGTTGGCCAAGGGAAACACCTATGTGCCTACTTCACACTTTGACCTAGCCAATACTTTGATCGACTTGAAATTGTTCACTAGAAAGCTCAACTTGAGCCTATTACTGGGCAACGGACTGAACCAGAGGTCTGAACTTTATGTGTCCAGTGTGTACAACCCTCCCCTGCATCCATCGTTAATGTTATTTGAAAGGGTAACCGAAATAGACATAAGGAACTTAAGGAAACAAAACACTAAATTCCAATTGAAAGACCAGGCAACCAACATAAACGAAAGGGAAGAACTGTCCCTTCTTAGAAAAGCCCAAGTGCGAATAATGAAGCCGGACAAGGGTGGAGGCATCACGATAATGTCCAACGACGATTATACCAACAGGATGAACGTCATCCTGGATGGCGAAGGCTATTTGAAGGTCACTATTAATGAAATGAACGGGGCGCACCAGAAGGTCAAGGCATTTATTGAAGAATTATATGTGGAAGCCAGGATTGATAGAGATACCTATATTTACCTACAACAACAGACCCCAAGAACTCCTGTGTTATTCGGGATTCCAAAAATACACAAGGATGTTGATAACCCACCCATGAGACCATTGGTTGATGGCAGGAAGAGCATTACGTATACATGCAGCAAGCTCCTTGACAGCTTGTTACAAAAATATGTCAAAAAAGAGGAGCAAATCACCAAGGACTCATGGTCATTTTTGGAGGCGATGAACGCAGTAGACTTTCAACCTGAAAGCCTACTTGTAACAATTGATGTTAAGGACTTGTATTCATCAATCCCTCATGATATAGCTATCGAGTGGGTAGGGGCCATGTTAAGGCTACTTAAGGCACCCAATGAGGAGATCCAACTAGTCAGTGAATTAATGGATACAGTCCTTTCATACAACTACTTAATGTTTGATGGATCCTTGTACCATCAAAAAATAGGGGTCGCCATGGGATCACCCAGCGGAGGAAGTATAGCAAACCTGGTAATGGCCTACTGGGAGAGGAACAACATTTTGACAGTTGAGGATGTTATATCAAAAATAGTGTTTTACACCAGATTTCTTGATGACATCTTTTTGATTTACCAAGGAACAGAACTCGAAATCAAAAATTTGATGTCTAATCTAAACAACTCCACTAGGTTTCTCATATTTACGTTTAAATACAACACAAAAAGGATCGATTACTTGGACATAGACCTAAGTAAGGACCTAGACAATAGGATGTGGGTATCCAAAATACATCGCAAAGATACTTACTCTAACTCTATGTTGCATTACTCTAGTTGCCACCCAGAACACCAAAAGAGATCGGTTGTCAAGGGGCAACTTGTTAGGGCAGCGCGCATGTCCAGCAAAAACAAGGATTTTGTGGACGAATGCCGGACCTTATACCAGTTTTTCCTTGCACGAGGGTACCCCCAGACCCTATTAAATGAGATTTCAGATGAGATCAAACGTAAAAGAGATTTGAACATTTACATCCCACTGTTGAACAACCAATCAACCAGAGGCACCGTGTCAAGTAGAGGGCATAGTAGAACTTCCACTAACACGGACTTTTGTGGTGGTTTTTGCTACACTTTCAGTTTCGACTCCCCGAAAATTAACAACATAATACTAAAAAATTGGGAGTTTTTGACCAATGACAATGACCTCCAAAACATTGTTCCCAAGAGGCCCAAAATTATTTATAAACGGGGACCCAACCTAAAAGAACTTTTGGAGGGATCAAAGAAACCATATACGACTAGATTGGGCATGTTCAAGTGCCAAATGTGTAAGTATTGTTACTGCATTGACGAAGGTGTCAACTTTGTTGTAAGAGACTGCAAGTATAGATCTTTCTCCAAATTTGACTGCAACAGTAAACTGGTTGTATACCTTGCCAAATGCTCTTGCTGCCCAGCTTTCTACATCGGTAAAACCGATAGAAAGCTAAGGGAGAGGATATACGAACATCTATATAGTATTAGGACCTCAAGGACAACCAACGCCCTAGCCAGGCACGTGTTGGACAATGCTGGCCACCAATTTAAGTTTAGAGTCATCGACCAACAGACTAGAGACATTAGAGGGGGTTATGACTCGCTTAAATTGGAGAGAAAGGAACTGATTTGGCAGCTTAGATCAAACGCCAACCAGAAACCGGGATTGAATGAGATGACATCCATTAATTGTATCCTCAAACTTAAGAACTTGGAAAGATAACTGAATTGACCATTCAACGGTTGCCCTACACGGCCACCATCTACCATCACTATCTGGCCAAACATGTTAGAGGCACCCCTGCCACCTGACTATTATTTTGCATTATTTTGCATCATTTTGCACCACACTGTTCTACTCTGCACTGGTTGTGGGGTATGGGATATATTGATTTTACAACCTACCCTCCCCACCTGAGAAGAAAGGATGGAAACACAAAGATTGAGTCCCACAATGCCAGCTAACACGAGTGTTGTGTTTTGGACAATTGTGCGTTCACCCAGGGATTAGTACATCAACATAAGCGCACACAACCTCACATTCGACCTGGTAAAATACACAATATGGAGACTTGTATTTGAAATTGACATCGACCTTGACTGTGGGTACGCCAACGTACCTAACCTATACTGTTCCCCAAGACATTATTAATTTTTTTCATATATATATACATCTTTTTTACAATCTAGGAAGGGAAGGACGACTTTTAGGGAACGAGCATTGAACAATACCCTTGGTGGATTAAACAGTATAATTCTAGTAATTCCACCATGATAAGGCCACTATATCCTAGCGATATATATTCCTGTTTGATGTTACTGTTCTAAATATAAACATTACACCATCTAACACATTACGGCATTCACAAGATCACATAGATCACTTCCGAACTATTCTTGTAATGTTGTATTTGGCATTTCCATTAGAGAGGAATTTTTCTTACCACCTGGCAAATTGGCTTTATTTTACTAGTCAATGCAACACAACACAGTTTGTGTTATTCATTTTTAACCAATTTTAAATTCTACTCGCTATTTAAATAAATGTTCGCTTGTATAACAATGCATTTATTAAGCTACTATGGGAACTGGCGCTTAATGTGCTATGTTTATGCAACCTTTAGGATTATAGACTATTGCTTAAACATTTTAAGGTTTGGGAACCGGAGCAAATCACAAGTATTACTTGCAATTGCGAGTTTTTGCTTATGGTACGGCCACGCCCTCATAGCAAGACTTGGAATGGGCGGTTACTTTGACTACCATAACCAGGTTAATTAACCCATTTTTAAATGAAGGTGTGTGGTTCGTGCATGTGTTAGTATTTAAACCCTGTGTTTGTATTAGCCACTGTTTTTAGCTTCTGAAGAAGTTGGTGTATTGTGAACCGACGAAAAGTGTATTGACTACTTATCGCGCTTAAAGCTCATTAAAACATTTTATCTAGCGGAGAAGGGTCCTGGAACCTTATTTGCATTTCTAGGTCTTTAAAGACATATTAATTTGATCTAGCATATAACTAAGTGAAGCTGTTATGCTTTACATTTTGTTTTCATTTGTTTTTGCTTCATTTTGTAATGGTCTTTTGTTATACATCTATCCTCCCATCCATTCACAACCTCCTTTTTCCCATTTTTGCACATGGGTCAGAGTGTCACATCATCATTATCTAAAACAATGTTAGCACCACCAGGTTATAAAGCACCCATAAACTTCCAAGGGTAAGGGAAAAACGGGTGAAACTTGCAATGCCAATAGTAAGCAAAATGACATAAGTACCAAAAACATGCATTAAAACTGAAGTAGCAGTGTCACTATGTCTTTATATTCTTCTGACCATATCTTCCTCTGCAAATACCCCTTCAGGTACAAAGGTAGTGGACATGTGTTCACTGAATCTACTTATCCCTACATAAGTGCTTAACTCCCCATTAACTACAGCCACAGACTAAAGTTGTATTCATATCTTATAATATTGCTTGCAATCAGGTACATATAGAATATAGACAGACTGCACATTTGCACTGAGGACTGATGGCTGACAGTGTATACAGCTAGGATTTACATAAGGCAGGTAGTATTTCTGTGAACCCAGCACGTGGAAATGAAACAAGGACTTGGAAAAAATAGTCTCTTCTGCTCTGTGAACTCACAGCAGAAGAACTCACTTAGGTTAAACATAATGTAGCTCAACACTGGGAAACTCAGAAACATAAAGTAGAAATCTCACTCAGGGGTGCAAATGTGCAGTCCTGACATCCTAACGTAGAGTGAGACATAACTAAAAGATACCTTTCTGATGAGGATGTATACACCTGATCATACAATATTCAAAAAAAGGCATATAGCTTCTGAGAGCTGGCGGAGTTATTATCTGTGTATTTGTCTCTCTGTAATGTTGATGATAATTATCAGTCAGAAGCCCTGGACACAGGAAATTTAATCATTGTCACTATGGCTGGTTGCAAATAAATTAAGTTATGCTACTTATGGCTTGCATATGCCCATGAACATTGTTAAGATATATTACAATAGGAAAAAGCAACTACCAGGTCAGAGGTTATAAAGAACTTCAACAATTAATGGCTACCTGCAGATAAGCTTGCCTTACCCCCACCACCACTAATCAACAAACAAACAATCAAGGCAGCTGGTTAAACAATTAAGAAGGCCATGAAGGGAAGTTAGTAGGAGATGGGTTGTTTGCTAACTTCACGTGAGAGTAAGTATATTTGTGGGTTGATTTTTGATTAAGTTAAACCTGTTGACTTTTCAGCCAATTACTTATGAGACCTTTTTTATAGTTTGCTACTGTTATATTACAGCTACTTACAAATGACTTGCAGTTCATATTTTGATGATTTGCAGTCTAGCTGATTGCACAATGATTTAGATGTGAAGACTTTACAAATTTAATTGTTGATTTATAATTAGTTTTTAACACCTGAAAATATTTTTCAAGAAACTCTTCATGCCTTCTTGTGATTTCGAAAATCAGTAACAAAGAATGGCATTTAATTTATCAATGTATATTTTACTTTATGTTTACCTTGTAAATATTGTACATACTAGAATGTGTGTTTATTAGTTAGGTGTTGCCGTAGGTGGAGGGGATGACATTTACATAAGCACCATGCTCTTCAATACCCCCTCTCTCTGTTAACTTGTTCCCTATTTTTTCTCTCTTTCTTTGTTGACTTTTTAACACGATACAACTCCTTATATAAGAATGTTTAATTTGTTTGCTAATAACATTTATAATTGTATCTATAATTGTATGCTTGTTGAAATATTTGTAATGCGGGGCTTTTCTCCCCAGGCCTAAATGTAAAACTCTATGTTTGTTTTAACTGTATGCATTGCGGAGCTTTTCTCCCCGGGCCTCCACTGGAAACGAGCCCTCTGGGCCCAGTGGACCTCCTTGGTTATCAAACTGGAAATAAATAAATAAATAAATAAATACATTTACTTCTGTAACAATACCATAAAGATTCTTAAAACATTAAAAAGCATAAAATGTACCTAAAATTAGGGCAGATTTATCTATAAGACTGTCCTTTCATAAAAAGCTGTCCTGGTCAATACACAGACTACCCCTGGATTCAGCAAGCCCTGCATGGTGTGCAGGAATAGTGCAGGAGTTCCTGGAGGCAATATGCCCGCTGTGCAATCCAGGAATAAGCTGCAGGGATGTGCATGAGCACTCCTGCACTATTCCTGCACAGACACAGCTCCTGTATGCAAATGACCCCATTTGCAGGTAAAAACCATACAAATGAGGTGAATTTGCGTCTAGGAAGCTGCCAGCTGGCCGTGCAGGACTAGGGTAGTGTGCAGAAATGTACTCGGTTAGTAACTGAGTAAATTTCTGCAAACTACAGAATGGAGCGATGACAGCTCCAAATAAAGTGTGTATAGTATGTGGAAACCATGCAAATGGCCAAATATATGGTCAATGACATGGAAAACAGTTGCAAAAATAATAAAAAAACTTTTATTTTTTTTAGCCGATTTCAGCTGTTTAAGCATAGGGCAGTGGCACTCAAATGGGATCTGGCCGAAAATATAAAAAATATCCTGAAATAAGCATTCTAACAAAAATCACTATTTTGCCATTATACTCAATGGCAGGCAGAAGACAACATGGCCAGTGAATAGTGGTTGCTGAGGGGGAAGGCTCAGTGTGGGACCTGTAACTATGCATTACCAGGCAATCCTATGCAAATGAGGGGAATGATACTGAATCCCAGATTTCCCCTCAATCCTAGCCAGCACCCAACAATGTAAGTGCAGGAATAGCATGGTTCAAGCCTAAGAGTTAGCTGACATCATACGGGGAGGGGGGGGTGTCAGGCATACTATAAGCGTATTGGAGCTTTGTGGCTCGGATTTGCCCTTAGCTTAGCAGAGCTAAGCATGGGGGTATGCCTGAGGCTGCCTAGCACTGTTTACATTGCCTAAACAGGTGTGAGTGCCACGCACCGGGTTTTAAAGGAATAAAAAAGTAAACCAGGAAATAGCAGCTCTGTGCACATTTGAGCACTGTGTTTGCGTGGAGCACCCTCGGGCTTAAACAGGAAGGCAATGGGAAGGGAAAACAGGAGTAGGAAGGTAATCAAGGAGAACTAGCATAGCTGGCAGGTGAAATGTATCAGAATCAGCCAATTACACAGGCAGCAGCCCAGCCCAGCACAGAACACTACTATAAACTATGAAAACACCTTTCCCTCTGTTTTTTCTCACATACTTTACACCACCGGTGTATACAAGTGGGGACATTTTAACAAACAAAAAAAACAATGATAGGGGCTGCAGCATCTATCATATATCAACATGTGGAAGAGGCTGAGGGTGGTGAGGATGAGAATGCTGTTGACCAACCCACAGTGAGGAGAAGGAGAAGAGTGTACAGACCCAGGGTAACCTACCAGGGGCTACATGAGCTGGAGATAGTGGAGTGCTATAGGGTGGACAAGGACCTCCTACAGCAAATTGTTGAGCTGTGCCAGCCACACCTGACACACAGAACTAACAGAGGGGAACCCATACCAGTGGATACCAAGTTATGTGTAGGCCTAAGAATACTAGCCACAGATATCTTCCAAACGCCAACTGGGGGTCTCATGGGGATCTCACAGGCATCAGCATCCAGGGTACTCCACCAGTTCCTGGATGCCATGTCAGCACATGCCGGTGAGTACGTATATTTTCCCAACACCCATGAGGAGTTGGCGAGCAATATGCATCTCTTCCACAAAATAGCAAAATACCCTGAGGTAGTGGGTGCTATACACTGCACACACATATGCATCAAAGCACCACCCGGTGAGCAAGATACGGTCTACATCAACCGCAAGGGCTTCCCCTCTAACAACTGCCAGGTCATGTGCAATGCTCAGGGCATTATAATGAATGTGTGTGCTGGCTGCACTGGAAGCTATCACGACTTCCACATCTGGCATCTGACGCAGCTGTACCAGAGATTTGCCAGTGTGGACATCCCTTATGGTCACCTAGTGGGGGATGCTGGTTACGCACTGGAGCCGTGGCTGATGACACCCATCAGAAATGCACGCACACACGAACAAGAACTCCATAATGAGGCACACACACAGACCAGAATTATAATAGAGTGTGTGTTTGGGATGCTCAAGTCACAGTTCTGGTGCCTGGACACATCCAGTAGAGCCTTGCAGTACTCACCAGCTACATGATCGTATTTGCCATGCTACACAATATGATCCTGTGGAAACAGCTGCAGCAGGAACAGCATGGGGCAGGGCCACACAGCCCCCCACCATTGCCAAGGCCTGCACAGGCACAGAGTGACTCAGAGGAGGAACAATCTGAGCCTGCCTTGGTAGGCAGATGGAGGTGTGCCCAGTATTCCCTGGCCTTGGCAAAGAGGCAATGCATAGCACATGCACTGACACTGTAGGGACTCAGGGAAGGACACCTCTCTCCGACTCGCACATACAGTAAAAAGGATGTCAAACATGACACTACCTGTGCTCAACCATGTATAGGGAGTCTACTATGTGCATCCAGCATAGGCAGCCCTCCAGCACCATCCTCAATACTGGCACAGCCACAAGATAAGTCACTCTTCCTACCAGTTGCTGAATGGAGTTGTATGTCTTGTTACTTGTATCTATGGTATGGATGTGAGCATGCAAGGGAATTGGGTGGCTGAATGGGATGCCTGCAGATAGTAGACACCTATAGTGCAGCTTGAGATCTGTAACAAATACTGGTGTCACCATAGTAGCCAGTACTACACATGGTTACAAAACCCACTGCAGAAAATGTGCTGGGCCACCTGTGTGTCCATATGACACACACATGCCAGTCAGGGAGGGTCACATACCCAACAACAGTCTCAGCCAGCAGGACAGGTGTAGAAAAACACAAACAAAGGCTGTGCTAAGGCCTCTGATTGATGTCTATGGGTACCCCCCGGTCTACAGAGACAGACTACAGCAGGTCAAGCAGTGGGATGTTAGTTCTGAAGGGTAAGAAGTCAGAAAATGAAATGTAAGTCAATCAAACCTAAGACCTGTAGTACACTGATATGCCTCTAGTCAGCATGATAGGTCAGAATACAGAATGAAATGGAGTACCTGACATACCAGTATAGTCATAGCAAATGTGTACAAGTGTCAGGTGTGCCCCCCCAGTCCTATATGGAAATGTAGTAATAATATGGTGTGCACCCCCAATCCGATGTAGACACATAGTAACAGTCAGGTGTGCCCCCCAATCCGATGTAGAAATGTAGTAACAGTCAGGTGTGCCCCCCCCCAATCTTATGTAGAAATGTAGTAACAGTCAGGTGTGCCCCCCATTCCTACATAGACATGTAGTAACACACAGGTGTGCCCCCCAATCCTATGTAGAAATGTGGTAACAGGCAGGTGTGCCCCCCAATCCTATGTAGAAATGTAGTAACAGTCAGGTGTGCCCCCCAATCCTATGTAGAAATATAACAATCAGGTGTGCCCCCCATTCCTATGTAGACACATAGTAGCACACAGGTGTACCCCTCCCAATCCTATGTAGAAATGTAGTAACAGTCAGGTGTGCCACCCCCATTCCTATGTAGAAATGTAGTAACAGTCAAGTGTGCCCCCCATTCCTATGTAGACATGTAGTAGCACACAGGTGTGCCCCCCAATCCTATGTAGAAATGTTGTAACAGTCAGGTGTGCCCCCCCAATCCAATGTAGAAATGTAGTAACAGTCAGTTGTGCCCCCAGTCCTATGTAGAAATGTAGTGAAAGTCAGGTGTGCCCCCACCAATCTGATGTAGACATGTAGTAACACACAGGTGTGCCCCCCCAATCCTATATAGAAATTTAGTAAAAGTCAGGTGCCCCCCCATTCCTATGTAGATACATAGTAACACACAAGTGTATCCCCCCTCCAGTCCTATGTAGACATGTAGTAACATGTATGTGCAGGAATAATAACAGTGGAGCACAGATTACCTGAGCTGGCCAAGGTAGCAGGATAGATTGTAGCATGTGTACAATATGCAGGTCTGCGTGTGTTAGCTTGGTGTGTGTTGTATATTGTGTGAGAGTGGTCAGTATATATGCATGGTGAGGTTTGTCCTGGTGGCCATTGCCCAGTACTGCCGATGACAGGGCCATGTCCTCACAACTGCAGTGCCAAACACAATGCTTCCCAGTATAACACATTCTAGCAGTAAGCCATTGTAAATGTTTGGAAGTAATATGTGCCACCATCTGAAAGATGGATGTGGCATAACTGTCGACCCAGATATACAAGCAGTACACAGGAGGAAGTACCCCAGACAGACAGTGTATAATATGTAACTGTCAAATGGACACACCCTTGGAATTGTACATACAGGTTTGCAGCACATTATCTGGGCTTGTAGTAGGGGATACTGATGTCATCTGACCAAACACTAGCAGACCACAAAGGTCGTAGGAATGATGTATTTTGAAACAGCTGATGCACAAACCAGCGTAAGTGGAATGCCCCATGCATATCTGCGAGTTAGATCCAAGTAGTGTCCATGGCACACATGCACCCAGCTCACCCAATCACCACCCACAGGTACCTCTCCGATCATATCCCTGCTGTTAGGAATGAGTACAATATGACCCTCACCTCCCCCATCTGTGTATGGCAATAGCAAAAGAATGCAGCATGCAGAACAGGTCTCCATGCAGGTGTGTCCCTAGCTGTAAGCAGCTCCCTGCCAACATCCACACCGCTGGATCAAAACTGACAGAAAATATTGGCATGAACACCTAGCACACCTACCCTGTCACCCCAGGGGAATATACTGTATTGCAGTCTGGGACTGTAGGACTGACAGAATACAATGGGCTACT
The DNA here is from genome assembly GCF_019279795.1 of Protopterus annectens. Taxonomy (NCBI): domain Eukaryota; kingdom Metazoa; phylum Chordata; order Ceratodontiformes; family Protopteridae; genus Protopterus; species Protopterus annectens. The sequence goes on along the minus strand of NC_056749.1, from coordinate 103,517,422 downwards.
ACAGCTGGCCTGCATCACTACCAAATGGCCTACAGTCCTCTGCCAAATGCCTGTGTCTCACCCGTACTGCCAATGTACGTTATGTCATGGACTCCCAAATAACAACATAACACAGTCCACGGAACCCATATGCAAGGTCATTTGAACAAATCACAATAACATGTCCACCATGTCCTACTGTATGAACTGTGGACCAACACCGATTTACTGCTGTGATGAGGTGATAACCATAGGGAAAATATCATAGAATTTTGCATAATGTATGGAAGAGGATAGAATAATAGAGGGGGCAGGGTGGGAGCACAGGTGGCATGGAGTGTGTGAAGTCCAAAACTCAGCTGTGTACACATAATATCCCTGGCTGCAAATACAAGAATGGGTGGCTACAAACCTGCTTGTAAACCACAATGTGTAGGTGTATTGTCCAGAATTATGACCCCTGCTTCTGGGTAACCTGTGTGAATCTGTACAGCTGTGAGGTATTGTCACAGCAGGATATGGCCATACTGTCACGTTGATGGATGTACAAGTATGGGATAGTCTTCCACCACTATACCAAGGTGCTGAACCAGTTACACAGACCCATCAGCAAGTGTCTGCAGCTCCCCCTCCAGAATGGCATGAGTGTGCAAGACTGGACACAGCTGCATTCACTCTGTGTTTCCCAGGACATCACTGCAAGCAAATATGTATACCTGACAGTATTTGATGACATAAATCATCACAGTGTATAACAGTACACGTCTGAATATCTCTGCTAACACTAGGACCATGTAGCAGAAGCAGCACAGACACAACTACCTACAGTAACTGACTATCCGTTGCCCAGTTTGACCCCATATTGTCAATTGATCTACAGATATCCTGCATAAACAGTTTGCTAGCTGTAGGTGTAGAACACAAAAGTCTGCACTGGAATACAATCTACATGGAATGGATTCACACATCCAATATAGAAGGTCATATTGGGCATGCACCCACACTTAGAGAAATGAAGGCTATGTCAGATAACAAAATACTGAAAGGTCATATTGGGCATGCTCACACACAGATAAATGAAGCCCATGTCTGGCAACAACAGTGGACCATATTTATCTGACAGTCACAGATGTTAGTGCATAGACTTCTCAGTATGCACCAGTCATGCTTTGCACACACATTAGATAGAATACACACATATATCCAAGGACAGCACACTGTAATATGCCAAAAGTACACATACATGGATGTGTGGAAGAGAGAGACAGTGACAAAGAGCCGTCCATCATGAGGCCTGTCCAACCCAGCATACAGCCGATTGGCTAAAACCACATGATGTGTAGATGTCTATCACCGTAGACATTTGCCTCTGGAATTCCTCAGCATTATAGAGTCTGTGGTGCTAGTGCTAACTGTGCATCATGACTGCACAGGTCAGTAGTCATCTAGCTGTTGTATACACATACCTGTGGAATATAAACCTGTGTGTGCCTGAGTGTGTTGTGTCTGCCTCTAGCTGAATGGGTTATGGCCCATGCACACACACACTCCCTCACCATTGCCCTACTATGGCAAGCCTGTTGATTTCTTCACCTTGAAGTACACCTTGGGGAAAGAGTATCCCATTAATCTCTGTGGTGTGTCCTATAACTGTGTAATGCTGTAGTGTGATGTACTAGTTTGGTAGGAGTTCTAATACCTGACATGGCAAGTGTTTTTCTGTGTAGGGATCAATGCTTTTTAGGCTAGTCACACTCACTACAATTTCAAATGTCCTATGGTGGCATGCCTGCTGATGTCATTCACTTTGAAATACACCTTTGGGGAAGTATCAAACCAGTAATCTCTGTGACGCATCCTATAGCTGCGTAATTCTGTACTGTGATAAACTAGTTAGGTAGGAGTTCTATTCCCAGAAATGGCAAGTGTGGATGTGTGTGTGTTACTTTGTGTAGGGTGCAATGCTTTTGAGGCCATTCATAGTCACTACAAACTCAAGTGCCCTTCTTTGGCAAGCCTGCTGATGTCATTCACTTTGCAATACACCTTTGGGGATAAAGTAGCCCAGTAATCTCCATGGAGCATCCTATAACAGCGTAATGCTATAGTATGATATACTAGCTCATTAGGGGTACTATTCCCAGACATGGCAAGTGTGTTTGTTTGTCTCTGTAGGGAGCAATGCTTTTGAGGCCATTCACAGTCAATACATCCTCCATTGCCCTTCTTTGGCAAGCCTGCTGATGTCATTTACCTTGAAATACACCTTTGGGGAAGACGTAGAACAATAATCTACATGCTATAACTGCATAATGCTGTGGTGTGATGTACTAGTTTGGTAAGAGTTCCAATCCCAGACATGAAAACTGTATGTGTGTGTGTGTGTGTGTGTGTGTGTGTGTGTGTGTCATTTGTATCATGTGTGGAGGTGGCTGTCAGTGTGTAACAACTGGACTCATTGGAGAGCGGGTTTTGCAAATGGCTTATACAGTGGGCCTATTATATGTCACAGTGTCCACCTTACAAGGATAACAGATGTCAAACAGCAGAGAGGCTGGATTGCCAATCCATACCCCTACATGTGACATCAAGGCCTGGCGAACAAATTAGGCAACCCTTGTGTTACCCAGAGAACACTCTCAACCCATGTCTCATACACAAACACACTCGGCTAGGCAATAACTGCTTTGTTGGCAGCTCCCTGCATATTGCCCACAGATAATAACCGTGGTGTGATTGCAGAAGACTACAGAGGGCATGGCACCATGTCCCATCACTACAATAAGCACATAATTGCAGATGTTTCGCCTTCACTATGTTCCCCACTGGATGCCTGCAACAACTGTAGTGCCATCACATCTGACCAACAAAGGACATAGCATGCCTTAAACACATGCCCTGTATGAACAGATGCCACTGACACTAGGGAATACCTGTATCATGCTGTCAGTGTAGGTGCAGGGTCAACCTGGTGACCATTGCCAGTTCTCACCACATGAGGCCAGGAATGGCACATCTGATGATAACAATCTGTGTACACAATATGGCCCAGACACCCTAGGTACAGTTACACATGTCACAGAACATGCATGTGGGATGTGTGCACATCGCAGACACTGTCCATGTCATGAACCATAGGACATATACATGGCACGCATTGTACAGCACTGGCCACCCATAATAGTAACCCAGATGACTGGATGGTGAATACAATACCCACCTGTGTGGGCCAATCCAGACACTACACCCCTGAGCCACACTGCAGACCATTGTCCTGTGGCCTGATGCCAAGGTATACTCTTCACCTAGCCTTGTACAGCCTTCTGGCACAGTCAACAACTACATACCTGTGAAGCAATGCACCCATGCATGTCAGTACTGGCACCCTGTGTCTGTGTGTGTAGAGTATTATGATTTTGACCCCATTCACATTCACTAAACCTCCCACTGGCCTACTGAAGCATGCCATCTGATGTCAGACACCTTCACATACCCTTTGCCCATATATAATCCGGATAACCCCTGTGATGCATGTGATACCTGCGTATTACTGTATTGTGGCAAACTAGCTAGTAAGGAAGTCTATTCCTGACACTGCCAACTATGTTGATGTGTGTGAGTCCCTGAGAGAGTGTGGCTGTGTCAATGATAAGACCTGTTCATGTGGACAGGCATGTGTACTACACCTACCTTATCGATCTTATATCACTGTTGCAGATGTCACTCACCATCACATATACCTTTGGAGTGCTCCCCAACATGTAAGCTATGTGGCACGTGCAATAACTGCATAGACATGTTATAGCAATACATAGTCCTTCAGGGGTTTGAAACCCTGTACTGGTAAGTGTGTGACACAAACATGCTTAGGTTTTACTCTACCACCCCCTCCCTGTCTTACTTTGTCTCTATCTGTCTCTCTCACTCCCTCTCTGGTGGATGTGGAGAAGTACACCTGCTGTGCTTAGGCAGCAACTTGTGTTTTGTAAGTGATGCTCATGATCAGCTGATGGCTTCTGCATGAATTGCAGTCCCCATCTAGCTGATTGCACGTGGAACAGCTGTGGTAACATTCCCATAGCCAATTGCATGGAAACACACTCTAATATCCAGGAACATCATGTGGGTGTTGGGCCTGTTGATTCACTGTGAACAGGACCTCATGTTGGTGTTTGGCAAACAGCATCATGGTACTGGGATTTACCTCTAACAACATACACTGTGGAGACAGGTCAACAAACAGGAGGGGGGTGTGCCAGACATGACTACAGAATGTAAGTGTTGCTCTTCTGCATTTGAAGTAATGTTGGTTTAACAGGATGTGTGTGGATATGGCTGGTCTACATAATTTAATACCTGTCATGACAGTGTTATGTGTTTGATAAAACTCCCACCTGTAGGGTTATCTGCAGACTGGGCAGTGTTTAGAGCCTTATGTTTCTTGTGCTACTCACAGATCACCTATCGTAGAACTGCAGAAGCATAGTCTGAGGATTGCAGTCAGTACATGGTGACTGCCATGAGAGTTACTGACTTTATATCCCTCATAGGACATATGTCACAACAAATCCAGTGACAACAGTAAATGTATGAGGGTATCATAGCAACATGCCAATATTGGCCCAGTGTTTGTGGCTCCAACCACAAGTCTGTCAACCTTTGTACATATGTCATGCAGTAAGAGGTGCATATGTTCTGTACACCATTATTTATTGACATCATACCTGATAACAAGCCAGTCAGATATCAGACTGCTAGACATGTTATGTATAGTAGGGGTTATTTCTGAGGATATAACCTTGGCATTCTGCAGTGGTGTGTACAGTACTGGGGTCTGTGTACTTATGGTGATTGTCGACAGTATGTGTATTGCGAATACGTACCTTGGCCTGTGCACAGACTGTGGTAGATGCCATTGTTCTTGGTTCTGTTCTATCTGATGTTACATGCTGCTCCAGTGTATGGTGCCCTATTGGCTCACATGTTTGTAGGGCCAAACACACACGTGTCCCATACCACAGACAGGCCTTGGACCTCACTGTGTCGTGACCCAGTTTATGTAGGGTTAGTGTGTAAGTGGCACATATGAGGATGGTGTTTATCAGACAGTCCATATAGTGCCATATTAAGCTTGCATACCATATGTGACTGTGGCTGTGTTCACTTTGGTTGTGGGTATGCACTTTCTCACAGGTATCTGTTACTCTGTGCTGTGACATGCCTGTAGATCCTGCTATATTTGCAGGTACATGTCTATTCACCCATATAAAATGTAGTCCTGTGTTGTGGCAGTCTGCTTGTAGTTTGCACAGTGCTTTGTTACATGCCTAGCAGCTTAGTCTAATTGCCCAGTGTGCTATGTCAAGATATTTGCAAGACATACTGCTGCCAGACCACCATAACTGTTGTGTATTTCTGACAAAGCAGTGAGATTTTGCACAGATGTATGTCACAGACTACTGGGTAGTATGTGGCCATGTGGCCTCTCTACACCACCAGTTATTATGTGTCAGGACAGACAGGTGTGCGTGAATGCATAAACTGTGTGGGCATATGTAGTCCAGTATTTACATGATATACCCATGTACATGGCTGTTAACATCCACATTGTCAGGCTTGGTCCACTTGTCTCGCATGAAGGGGATCTGTGTACACCCCTGGACTGACCAGACTGTGCCAGACTGTCCACATATATTGGTCATATCTCTGCTCATATCTCTACAGGATCATTACTATGCTATCAGTGGTACTGTACTATGATGTCCTTAGGATGTCTGTCAATAACCGTTGGCATACATGTCCAAAGCAGATGTGACCTCCCACACACAAAATGTCTGTTAAGAAAACCCCTGTTACAGTAGCAGCAGTCTACATATATTCCTGCAATACATACATGACATCCCCTTGCACTAAGAGGTTGAAAGTATTGCTGCTGAGGTAGGACTCCACTCCATGTTCTGGACATATGGTAAACATATATGTATATCTATATATATAACTATATATATATATATATATATATATATATATATATATATATATATATATATATATATAGCTGTGGTAGCATTGTCGCCCCACAATAAGACATTGTCCTGTTCGATTCTCAGCTAGAGCATCTTCTGTGTGGAGACATGCGTGAATGGGCGTACCTTTGTTGAAGGTTGTGTGTCAGAGCTGGCAACTCGGCACGTAAAAACCTACTGCCAATCATTAGCAGACCGGAGTTCCGCTGTGGCGACTCCTAACTGGGAAAAGCCGAAAGACACAACAATATATATACATATATATATATATATATATATATATATATATATATATAGATATATATATATATATATATATATATATATATATATATATATATATATATATATATATATATATATATATATATATATATATATATATATATATATATATATATATATATATATATATATATATATATATATGTGTGTGTGTGTGTACAAACACACACACACACACACACACATATATATATATATATATATATATATATATATATATATATACACAGATATATATGTCTACACATATACAGCTATATAATTATATAAACACATATAGTTATGGATATCTACATATATATCTCAACATAAATAGATATATTTGTTTAGATATATATGCACATATAGATATCTACATATATATCAACATAAATAGTTATATCTGTACATATAGGATGTACACACACACACACACACACACATATATATATATATATATATATATATATATATATATATATATATACACAGAGATCTATAAAAGGCCATATGTATGATGCACTATACAGATGTGTATAAATACATATATATATATATATATGAATATATATGTGTATGTACATGTAGACATATATCTACATATGTATATGCATATATCCATATCCTTGTCATGTGTAAACATTACTGTTGTGTATACCTTCCCAGATGTATCACACCGTATGTATCTGAAATGTGTATATTTGGATATAACAACATATGTGATGCAACAGTAATATCATTAACAATTGTGGAAGTCACAGTAATTGTTCAATATTATTCAATATATGTATTGACAGATATATTGGGAAAACAACAGCTGTCTTCATAGCTGTTATGGTGTAGTGGTTAACTGTTGTGACTATAGTGTATACGGTCCTGGGTTCAAGACCTGCAAGGGCTTTTTATTTTGTTGCTGGGCAGAACAAGGACTCCTGGATGCATAGTGGTTAAGGCACTTTTGAGCAGCTTTTAAGCATGTTTGCATGGGTTTGCATGAAGCTAAGTGGTGCTAAGGTATGGTTAAATATATGGGCGCTTACATCATGTAGGCTTCACTTACCAATGTGCAAATGTGCTCAGCTGTTATATTTCAGCAATGCTGACACCTGCTAAGCATGGCTCAGCCCTGGTAACCAGTGCTCACATCCCAGTCTGATAACATAGCAGGGTAATGACATCTGTAATAAGTGTATGTAATGCCATGTACAAAATATGCATCTATGTGCCATCATTACAGTAACAAGGGGTGTGAGTGTCATGTCTGGGACACTTGAGTATATAAGACCTGTACATCACTCTTATCCATGTGACTATGTTACATACAAAGGTAGTAACCCAGGTTACGTGCCATCACACTGGCATGTAGTATATTATGCCATTACTACTGTTGACAGTGCTTTCCCAGGCAAGAGATGATTGCTAAATGTAGTACTGGAAACAAGCACCCCTGTATGCATAGCTGGACTCTGAGGCCTCTCTGTCATGTTCCTGGTGTGTGAGCTGTGTCACAGTATATATCCACTACTGGATAATGATCTGACATGTGGAAAGTAACTGTAGACTACTGTCTGTACAGCACATGTCAATGCGGGCTTCCAACATGTAATGGCATACATACTGGTGTCAGACATCTATCTGGTGACACATTCATCCTACTGCATAGCTAGTTGCCAAGATGATGTCTGTCAGTGCCTGTACAGATGTGCAGATGGCAGGTATCCAGCTTCGATACGTACAGGCAACTTATGCTTGACTGACACTGACATGTCTGCCCAACTATGTTATAACTGGCACAGATAGGACACAACACCCTGTACGCACCACATGCCAAGGGTGCCTCCACTACACTACAACATTCAACAGAACATGCTTGAGTACAGGTCTCCATCACAGACACTAACCATGGTTGTAATACATGTTGCATACATGTCAACTGGATCACCTCAGTGGCCATTTGCAGTAGGCACACAGAGGATTGGCTGATGCATGTCACTCTCACCCTGAGGGTCACCACAGTGGTGTCTGTTGCTAGATTGCCTCCTGGCACATGGCAGGTGGCATGATACCACTGTACACACATCCCGTACACTTCCCATCTCTTCATGGACAATAGCCAGGTACACACCTATGACCACCTGCAGCGATGCACCCCAATACTGACAAATGTGTACGTGTGCATTACTGAGGATATCAGTGTCCATGTGTTAGTACACCTGTAGTTGAGAATACCATGAGGGCCTTCACACCCACTGCAACACCCATTGCCATAGTTAGATGTGGCTGCAGATGTACCAGATATTACATGTACCCTGTTATGCTCCACTCCCTAATGGCTACCTGAGCCTTGCAGTACCAGCACAACAGTTTTGTATAAATGGGTTGATAGGCTTGGGATACCCATTGAGTTCTGGCAAGTGTGTGTAGGCATGACAATGCATCACCCTACTATGCCTGTGGCATGTGCATTAGATGCATATCCCTGTAGCACCACTGTTAGGATGGACAATGGGTTGTATTGCAGTCATGGGCAATTTGTGATGGTGGGTATGTCAGAGACTCATCATGGGTTCCAGTGTGTACAATATCCACAGTGGGGTGCAGGTGCTGTGTACACTGTCATTACACCATGGTACCCTCAGTACATGTCCCATGTACCCCTGTATGGTGACCACTGTCACCATCAACCATACAGGTAACTGATAACACAATCCAGCCCAGTTATGCATATGCTGTGTGCAACCTACCTGTAACAAATTGGACACACTGACAAGTTAGTTAGCACCGATAGGCCCAGGTCTCAAGGATGTCTGTCTGCCTGTTATGTGTCTGTTAATGTGTATATGATTATATGTCACACTATGTATTGTCCATATACAACCATTACATCCCACATTACCATGCTGCACATGTCTGGGGATGTTCTGCATGTAACATGTAACCTGGAACACACCTAATCCTACATGCTGTGTAGTGTGTGCAATGAAAGCCACACACATCAGTAGCACTACATACCTAGGTAGGGGTCTAGTCCCTGTGTTGCCAAGTAAGAGTGTGTGTGTAAGTTGCTGATTACACATGTCCCAGGGGGTCATCTGTCCATGTGGCACAGACAGTAACTGTTATACATACTTGTGACATGTGTTCAACTGTACCCAGGATATGTCCCAGCCATGGTGTCACCACAGTGCTATACCCCTTGTGCTATATGACTGCAGACCATTCTCCTGCTGACACATGTACACCTACAACACAAACAGATAACATTATGGAAACCACAATCACTCAGAGTTACTAACAGCTATAATGCATCATGGCTGGACAGCTACACTACCTGACATGTAAGCATTAAACATTACTTCTGACAACATGTTACACAGCAGTACATTAATACACTGTAGTACAGTCGCCATGTGCATCAGAACCATATTAGCCTGTCACTGCATTGATGTTATGGATGACAGGGATGTGGCACAGGTATCATCATATGCACAGGGTGGGTTGTTGGTTTGCCAGAGACCGAGGGTGGGACATACATTTGACACCATGTGTGTGAGCAAGGGGTGTAATTAGCTGATATGGCTATGGTGATGTGGTGTGTGTGGGTATAGGGTTGACCTAGGTGTGTTTTTATAGTGTGTGGGTATGCATGCACACAGTTCTGCCATGTGGCTGCCCTATACAGGTGTTTCTTGGACAGCTGCAGACCATTCCTGGCAGACTGTGCAGTTTACTGCCTCTGGCCATGAACATGTGGACTGTGCCTGCCATGGGTGTCCATGGGCACATCCCAGTGCAGGCCTCGATGTGCTACTCTCCCATGATGATAACAGATGTCCACTGGAACCAGGTCCCTCCTGGGACTGGCCAGGGCCAAGTGCATGTGGCCTGGTGTGGTGTGGACAGCGACCCCCCTGCAGTACTGGGGCTGTTACTGCCACTACGGGAGCACCTTGGTGTCCAAGCACTTCCACATCGACTGCCAGCTGTTGGTGTTGCTGGCCTACATCCACACAGCCATTTCCCCACTCCCACCACATGTTCGAGCACAGACAATCCACTGTTGATGAGGCGCAGCATCTCACGCAACTGTCTATCCATGACCTTGGTATAATCATGGATGGTACCTGTATGTTCATGGAAGTTGTCACTTACAGATGAGAGAGCAGCCCTCTGCAGCCTCACGCCCTGTATGGTGTACAGTTCCATAAGTGCCTGCACCCCCATGAGCATCTGCAACATACGCCTGGTGGTACCAGTTGTGGCACTTCTGCCAGGGGCATGATGACCAGTGGCCCTCTCATAAACACCCTAGTACATCTGCCTATGTGGTGCCCTGCAAGACATCTGGCTATGCCTGCTGTGCCCAGACAGCAGGCATAGATACCACACTCTCTTGTGCACTGCCACCAACCACCAACTGTCCCTCTGCTATGGCCACTGGTGATGAGGTATCTATAGGCACGGTGATTGTGTGCAGGGTTGGGGTGGCTAAGAGGGGAATGTCAAATGATGGCGCAGTTTCGGCCTCTGACAAACCCACCTGTGTCTATACAGTCCTATCATCATCTTCAGTGTTTGTATGGACACCAACATCAGATTGCATGCAGGAGGGACCCTGACTTACCTTGCCACCTGTGTTGGAAAACAAGAAATGCACTTTAAGACCTGTATGGCATTGCATAATAGTACACACTTACACACACACACACACACACACACACACACACACACACACACACACACACACACACACACACACACACAGAAATTCCACCATAATACCTACCTGTCCCAGAGTTTACAGACAGTCCCATGTTTATTCAAGTAAGTTCCCCATCCTGCATCACATTCGGTAACATACACTCATTAATACCACTCATTAATGTATCATTCCCCTAAATGCCTAGACAAGTGATCACAACACAAGACCTGTTACTCCATTACCTCCTTGACTTGAGAGAAGTAGGTTTTACAAGGCCTCACTGCTGTCATCCAGTGTTCACCCTGGGCATGTCTGGACATCCTGAGCATGGCCTCCATATGTTAGGGGCTACTATGTTAATTCCATAATGTCACGCACTGGAGTGTCATATGTAACTATTGCTCAGTACATGCCAGATCTGCTGCTCAATCAACTTATCATGTGGACAACAATAATTTATGGATACGCTTCCTGGTGTTGTCTAGTAATTTCCCAATGCATCTGTAGTGCTGCATACATGGGGAATCATTCACCTTTCTGTTGATTGCAATTTTAAGGGTATACCTGGTGTCTAGTTTCCCTCTCAATGCATGTTCCATGCTACGCAACCATATTATACTATCAGCTGTCCTATGATCAGACAAGTATTCCTGGTGTCTCATGTGTCAGTCCATGTCCATGTACTGCATGATTCCAAACGGAAGCACTGATGTATGACCAACCCCACAATCACACATGTGCATACATGGACACCCACACAAACACACACACATGCACACACACATCCTACATGCATCAAACCCCCTCCACCCCCCCAGATTGCACTTACAGACAAAATACCCCCCCCCCACACACACAGACAAACCTACAGGTGAGGTTGCACAAACATAGTACACACAGTCCTCCCATTACCCATCTGTCAACATGTATAACATATGATGTTTAACAGCATGCAGTGCAGCTATAGTCAATCCATGCTAGCAACAATATACATGTGTGTGATGCATGGGCTCTGTTAGTAGGTGATGCCCCTTCTCCTGGAAAACACTGCACCCATGTACACAGTATTGCTGTGCACCTGTTCTACACCCTGCCATGTAATGTGCACCATACCTCACAGGTGTTCAAACCATTGCTGAATGTGTATTACTGTGTCATTTATGTCTGCTCTAATGCTCATAGCCCCTATGTGTTTTTCCAACACATACCTGGGATGATATGTGGACAGATGTCATTTGTAAATGCCTGATGTCTGATTTAAAGATCTCAACATCAGCGGTGCATAGGTTCATAGGTTCATAAGTTGGTACTAGGCTATCAGCCCTAGGGCCTATACAAGCCTAGCCAAAACAATTCCCTGACTATTTCTTCCCACACTATTTACTTCCCTGGTCCCCTGTCTAGCAGGGTGACTGACGTGATACTGGGGTGAATTTCCTTTCTCCCATCCAATCGTCAAGGTTCCTTTTGAAGAGGGCCAAAGAGGCACTCTGCTTGACATGTATGGGCAGTCTATTCCAGAGTCTGGGGAGTCTCTGGCTCAGGAACCTATCCCTCCAACATGTTTTGTTTATTGTGATGACAAGGTTTAGATCCCTGGAGCATGTGGCTCTGAGGGATTGGGATTTCTTTAAGTGTAGCATGTCCAACAGCTCTGGGTTTGACATGGCCTTGTATGTTAAGCAGAGATCGCATCTGAGTAGATGATATGCGACAGAGCATAGCTGGAGTTTTTTGAGGCGGTCAGCGTAGGGCATCTGCTTTAGGCCTGTGATTCTTTTAGTGAGGTATTTCTGCAGCTTTTCCAGTTGTTGCAGATGTCTTGAGAGGTACATACCAAATGAGGCATTGTATTCTATAATGAGTCTAATGAGGGATGACTACAGTGGGAAATGACCTCCTTTTTTCTGGATGAAAAGCTCTTAGTGATGAGGTGTGCCAAACAGAAGGATATTCTGATTGTTGTGGCAATGTGGTTATCGAAGGTGAGGCCACTGTCCACCTGTGTCCCTAAGTCTCTTATCACACTTTTGGTGTTTAGTGTACTGCCACCTATGTGGTAATTCAAGGGTACATATTTTTTCCCAATATACAAAACTATACATTTCTTGGCATTGAGCTTGAGCCCATGGCTCTGGCACCAAGCATCTGTTTCTGTAAGGCCCTTTTGTAGAGTATCCACATAATTTGGGGATTCAATAATGGCTCCCAGTTTGCAGCCATCTGCAAACTTTGTTAGCCAGAGCCCCTTAGTGTTGGCCTGTACTTCAGAGAAGTAGATGCCAAACAAGAGCGGTCCCAGGACTGAACCCTGAGGTACTCCACTTGTCACTTGTCTGGAGCTGGATTTGGAGTCGGCTACCTTTACAGTGTGGGTTCTGTCAGTAAGCCAGTTGGCAACCCGTTGGGTGACGTAGGGATTAATGCCCAGCTTAGTAAGTTTATCTATGATTCCAGAGTGGGGGATGGTGTCAAAGGCCTTGGCAAGGTCTAGATAGGCTGTGTGGACCATCTTACCCTTGTCCATGGCTCTGGAGACTGATTTGAAGAAGTCAATCAGGATCAGGAGACAAGATCGGCCCTTCACGAACCCAAACTGGGTGGGGTCCAGTGTTTGAAGGTTGTCAATGTCTTTGTTTATAAGTTCCATGATAATACGCTCCATGGCCTTGCAGATAAGGCTCATCAAACTGATGGGACAGTAGTTTCCGGGATCTAAGATGGATCCCCCTTGTGGAGTGGGATAACTGTAGCTCTGTGCCACTCAGTGGGCACGAAACCTGAGGTGAGGCTATGATTAAACATGACACTTAGGTAAGGTGCCAGTTCATATTGTAGTTCATGTAGTACACAGCCCAGGATGTCATCTGGTCCCATGGATGCTGTATCCTTAGCTTTGAAGAGTGCGTTTTTTACCTGTGTGGCCATTATTACCAGAATTTGGCAATCTTCCGGTATTGAGATGGGCCGTTTAGGCGGTGAGAGGGGGGTTAAGTTGGCACTGAATTGATCTGCCAGGATATTGGCAGTATCCTTGGGATCAGTATATTTAATGCCATTCTGTTTTAGCTTAGAGCAGATCTGAGCATTGCCATTTAGATTCTTGACATAGTTATAGAATGCCTTGTGGTTGTCTTTGGAATCTTTGGCAATTTTATTTTCATAACTAGCTTTGGAAGGTTTTATGAGGGATCTCAGTTTCTTACTGAGACTGGTAAGGGATCTTTTTGCATCCTGGGATTTTCCTCTTTTCTGCAACAGTTTCTTCCTTTTGTTGTAAAGTTTGTTTATGGCAGGGGACCACCAGATTGGCTTCCTTTTTTTGGAGGAGAGCATCTTGGTTCTATTTGGGATGGCACGATTCATGCATGAGTGGATGTGTGCGTACAGTGCCTTAGTGTAGGGTTCAGCAGTCGAATTTTCAGTTCCCGTCTGCATGGGTGTCATGAAGTTTGTCACTTCTGACTTGAATAGCATGAAGTTGGCTTTGGAGAAGTTTTTTATGGAGGTTTCCTTACTGGGGGGTGGGGGTGGGATGTGGATGTTAAGGGTGATTAGCTTATGGTCAGACCTGACTAACGAGGGGGTGACCATAGGTGTGGAGCATTGATTTCCCATGTTGGTAATGACCAGGTCTAGGATATTGAAACCCATGGTGGGACTATGGATTAGGTAATTCAGGGCATTGGAATTTATGAATTCCAAGAACTGTTGAGCAAAGGTGTTGGTACATGAATAGTTTTCCCAGTTAATGGCAGGGTAGTTAAAATCACTCAGTATTAGGGTGTTTAGTTCTATCTTAATATTTTACAGTATGTTTAGAAAGGTGTAGTGAGAATCTTGGGGCATGGTGGGGGATCTGTAGCAAGCTACAATTTGGATTGCAGTCTTACCTAGTGTTAGTTGCACCTGGAGAATTTCAGACGCATTGTGTTGGGCAACTAGCCTGGTGTTGTGAATATCCTTGGTGAATATGGACACTCCTCCACCTTTAGTGTTTCGGTCCTGGTTTGGTGGTCGAAAAGTGTGGTAAGAGTTGTAGCCTGGTATTGCAGGGGTGCTCTCTGGAGCCTTGAACCAGGTCTCAGTTACTGCACAGATAACGATGTTCTCCATTTTTAGGAGTGCCTAGAGAGAGTGCATTTTGAGGTTTAAACTTCTAGCATTGAGTAGCATGTATGATCAATACGATACTATTACACTGACAACTGTCAAACCTTACCATGGCTATGGGGAGTCTACACACCTTTATTGAAATGACGCACTCTTCCTTGATATGCCATGGGACCACATCACCACATATGTTAACATTACATGAGCCTGATATGTGACATATGTCCTGTACATTCACATGCAGTGTCTAACAAATGTGTTAGGTGTGCAGATGCTGACCTTGATGCATACACTTTGTGGGTGCATATGTGTCCACACCCTTATCATGGTGAATTGCTGCACCTATTGTTATATGTACTGCAGCAGTCACTATTCTTGGCAGGGGAATACTACCATGGGCCATCAGCATTTGCCAGTATATGGTCAGTCTGCCCTACACATGTCCCCCAACTCTGCATGATTGCAAGGTCTACTCATGTGCACATCCCTTGGTGTTTATACACTGCCGTCACTATTGCTGTGGAGTCAGGGTTATGTCTGCCCCAGTTCCTGAACCTGACTGTGTGCAGCTACAGCCATTCATAGCATCCTTAGGATCCCTGCTGCAGTGCACTCGTGTGTCATGATGACACCCCCCTCCCCACCTTCAGCATTTTTTGCAGATGCTTGACAACTATGCACTACACATGTGTGTCAGTTTGCAGTGTCCCAAACACTGAACACCATGCGTAACAGCCTAATCCCAGCTAATGACTGACAAACATACAGATGTACACTGGCACCGGCACAGTACACATGTGGATAGTGGGCCTGAGTTGGGGTGAGGCATTTGTTGTGCAGCATTTGTATCTTACATGATACTGTCTGTAGGTTTCCAACATGGTCATGGTACACCAGTAAACATCACAACGTATGAATGTTGGGAACCTCTTCTGTTATGCATACACTACCTGTAGAGGCCTGGCTGATGTTTCCTGTGGTACAACTGTCACATCTGATTACCCTAACCCATAGGCCATACGCTTGCAGAGGCCAGGCGATTGCTGACACAGGTATTTCACAGCCAGTACTTGCTGGACATTCCTGCTACCCCCTCCATGTTCTGGCATGTTAGTGGGCAGCCTGCATGACCAGTTTGCTACATGTGACATAATTTGTCATTAATGGCCATCTGTTTATTTCCTACATCATTCCAGTATCATACATCCTTGCCACATACATGACTGTCAGCACTGTTTGCCATGGCATATGCAATGGTGAGGTATGGCTACATGTGCAGTTCATGGGTGCTAACTGTTGGGTATGGGGCCCACACCATGTTATATAAGATGTATGCAAGTTACGCCTGCCTTTGTTGCAGGTAAGTGTGCACATTTGATGGCCAAACATCTTGGACAGCAGACCAAGACGTGCTGTGACATTGGGGATGTTTACTTGCTCAAAGGTACATTTCCATGACAACTGCATGCAGCCAGTACCTCAACAGCTGCTTCCACTATATTTTATCTGGAGTGTGTGCACACATATGCTTCCAGTGTTTGTGAAGGTATGTATTCCCCATATTTGCAGCCCTAACCTAAGATTCAGTATTACACACTCAGTGCTCATGTTGGGACCACATTGCAGGTGTTAAGGCATGTGGACCACAGTATTATGATATGCTGTGGTGTAGATCTGCTGCCATTGTAATACTGGTATATACACTTTTGTAGCACTGTATATGGATGGTGTTTCACACATATTCCTACTGTAGGCCATGTGTCCCACCATTATGTTCATCCTGTGGACACATTTCACAATGACAGGATGATAATTATCTTGCAGGTGTCTGGCATACCCTTCAGATATCCCATCATGGTCATCACTGTGATGCAGCACAGTTAACAGCAACAAGACGTGAACATGTATGGCATGCATTATGGGTAGGTGTGTTACATGTGTGCATGGAATATACCATAGCAATTACATGACCGGTGTATTGTCAAGCATGAACATAAACCATACTCACCAGCTACAGGCTGCTGCCTTGGTGGTATACCAGAGGGACCTACATAAGTGTGTGAGAGATGTAATGTCAGTAACCACAGCTGTGGCATTGCTACAGGGTGGGTGCAGCATTACAGTACATCAACAGTACAAGTCCACAGTACTACAGCTTATGCACATCTGTTTATTACTACTACGCAGCAAACAGACTATATATATATGACATCTCACATATGCATGATCTACTTGTACAGATGCAGATGCATATGCAACAGTGGTCTACTGATGTACTCTGTGGCCTTACCTGCACCCTCCTCAGCTGGTGTGTGGGTAGCACCCACCTCCACTATGGCCTCCGCTAGTTGTTGCGTGTGTGGGTGGGCAGGTGCCATGAGGCTGGCGAGGAGCTCCTCACCACGTGTCAGGGGGGATGGATGGCATGACCCCCCCATTGCGAGGTGATCCCCAGACTGCAGCAGCACACCGATGGGCATTGTGAAGCAGGTTGCTTAAATGATGCCGGACCTGCTCATAACTGCAGTTATACAGGCCAACATCATTGACCCTGTGGACTAGATCGTTCCACAGGGTGGTCCACTCCTGCTGCTCATGGGCTGTCCTGCCAAAGAGCACCTGGTAGTGCTGTACCAGGTGGTTAACAATGACCTCATTTTCATCCGCTGAATACACTGGTAACTAGCTGTGGGATATCTTGCCTGAAAAACATAAAGATGGAAACAGGTCTGAGCAACTCAAACAGCAAAGTTGCCATAGTTCTTAATACACATTTCAGTCTCCCCCCACCATATCTGTAACAACGAACTGTTCAAACAACTCGATAGGTATGGCTGCAGCTTACCTACCATTGGGACATATATCGTATTGTACCATGCTTTTGCTATGTGTTTGTAGCCATGTTCCATGTGGGGACACTATCATTGCTGGCCTGTTATGGACTATTTCACCTGCATGCCATTGTAAGGGCCACTATGGTTCCATATCTGCATGTGGTCTGTTTGCTACGTGATTGCTGCATATCAGCAGTTATGTGTTATTGGGGATATCTATGCATGCTGTTGGACATGTTCCGGGATTGTGTGGACTACTACTACCCACATATGTTCTATAACAGTGACACAATAGCATGTTTAGGGAACAGTTGCCAGCAGAACCACCTCTCCCACCTCATCTGGCCATGTTACCAGGCCACTTCACATGTGGGACCCACCCTGGAGCCTCGTAATCTACTGGTCCAGCACTACCTCCAGGTGGAACCAACTCAGGGGATGGTCCCCCCCCCCAGAGCCCACACAGACATGATCCTGTCACCCGAGGTCAGGGCTAGGGTCTGTTGCATAGGGGGCTCCACAGAGACTTGTGGGATGTGCTACAGCATCTTGAGGCCCTCAGTACACAACCACAGAGTCCACATGATCCTCCTGCTCAGCCTCCAGGCCAGGTACTTTCAGGGCCATGAGGCTGCTGTTGTGACTAGCAATGGGTGGGGGCCTTTTCCCATTGTTTCCATATGGGGGCTCATGGGGCTTCCACATCACAGACCATACCCACCATCCAGGGTGTTTACCCACCACATGTGTCATATACCACCCCGGTAGACTGTCCTCTATATCAACCAACCCAACCAACCTCCACAAATATACCTGCTATCCTTCCACAAATTGACATTCCAGCTTCACAGACAAGGGCAATGTGGTCCCAACAAGAGGTTCACATGTGACATAACCATCCATGTAGCACACACATACAGCTGTATATATCTGTGTGTATTGCTATGTGTGATATTCCCTCACACATAGCATGCAGCACTTTGATGGAAATATAGGGGACATGTATTTATATACATATGTGTGTGTGTCTTTGTATATATGTAGACATACACATATATATCTATATATGTGTAGATGTATATTTATGTTGTGTGTGTGTATATATATATATATATATATATATGTATATATATATACACACATACATATAGGTGTCTGTATATCTGTAGACATATATATACATATATATATATATATATATATATATATATATATATATATATATATATATATATATATATATATATATATATATATATATATATATATATATATATATATATATATATATATATATATATATATATATATATATATATATATATATATATATATATATATATATATATATGGGGTTCAGACATCAGGTCCACAATATCTAACTCTCCTTCCTGCACAGCTGCACTGTTCTGCCTTGCTACAGCACAGACAGGTGCTCCATATGAACACAGCCTAACATTAGGGGGGTATATATAGGGCCAGACTGCAAGTAAGCCTATAACACAGCTATAGCATTTCAGTATGCTACATTACATGTTAACTTGAGTGTCCAGCAAGTGGTGGGCTCTGGAACTCGCATGTCCATCATTATGGCATTATATCCGCCATCAGCTATTGGCCACAGTAATATACATGCTTTCCATTACACAACACACACTATGATAGCTTACATCTTGTCAGTCAGTGCTGCTCTGCACATTTGACGGGTATGGCCGACTTCCCACAGGGACAGACTCTATTGTCCATAGCAGTTGTTCAGCTAAACATCATTACAACAACAACACCTGATGGCAGATATAAATCATTCCACATCATCTATTCCATTATTATGGACCAAGTACTACAGTCAATTACATGCATATATACTTCAGATACCTGTTGTGGGAATGAGGTCTGTTCCGGATAGTGTCCTTATAAGGATGTTTTTTTTTCCTCCTTTGGCTTGGCCTTTAGCCTGCTTGCTTTCTTAGTTTGTTTGATTGTTTCACTTTCACTTTCACTCTCTCTCTCTCTCTCTCTCTCTCTCTCTCTCTCTGTCTCCAGTAAATGGATTGAGCTGCTTTGAATAGATTGCAGCATGGCTTTTGTAGGTAATGCACATGATCAGGTGATGGCCTCTGCACCAATCAGTGTCCTCCACTTGCTACCAGCAAGCTGTGTAGTACTTCTAATTACTACTGTCATGGCAACCCACTACTATAAATCCCTGCATCATGTGAGTGTGGTCCCTTTACTTTTCCTGTATGGTGAGCATCTTTCCTGTGTGTGGGCAGCAGTGTTAAAGACAGCAGGTAGCAATACCTCTTACCAGAGAACTTGCAGACTCAGGCCAGCTACATATTTGTATGAAGTTCCAGAACTACAGACAGAGTGTGAGTAGTGTTGTATGCATTGTATAGCACCAGCGTTATTGAATTTGTGTGTACATACTAGTTTAACATGGAATGCAGTCTGTTTGCATAGCTCTCAACTGTGGGCCTATCCACATGATGGCCAGAGGATTGGCTGTTATGTTTTGTCTGTCCACCACACAAGTCTTGTGTCAGATATATCACTGGCAGTTTGGGTGTGTTGAGTGCTATCAGTACATGGCTACATCCATTTGTGTTTCTGACTTAATATTCTTGACTAAGGGTATGTTGCAGACTATCCTGTAACACCAACAACTTGCTTAGTGTATGACAACACCATTTCACATATGGGCATGTGTTCCAGCCTCTGTCCTCCACCTACATACCAGGCTTTGTCCATATGACATGCAGTCAGGGGTTGTTATGTGGTGGCCTGTGATTATGTCATGCTGCCATTCCTGCCATCATTCCAGTGATGTTGTGGTTTCCACCCACACATAATATGGGGTTGGGTCCATATATATATGTGGGCTTCATCTGCACAATACATGTGTGCCCTTCAGTCCAGAGGTCAGTGTATGTAATAGTGGTATATGCCCATGTAAGTCAGTCTATGGGGGGATGCACCATAGATAACCTAGCCTGTTACAACATGTGAGGGATATCAGGAGTAAGCTGCCTTAAGGTATATGGATGTACATTACCATACATTTCACCTTGGGAAAATGCTGGCCTACTGCTTCCTGCCATACAGACTGTTCTGTTTGTAAATGTGATTGTGATGGTTTCAGGTATGCCTTGTTATGTGACAGATACATCCCATTGTTTCAACTGAAGTCTTTTCCCCTAGGGATTGCGTACAAAGTGTAGTTAAAGGCTGCTGGACTATACATCTGCATTACTTACTGTTGACTGATTGTTATCCTGTGGCCCAGTTTGTCTTTAGTGTTATACTACTTGAAGGCCTTGGCCTGGACAACAACATAAGTTATGCTTTCAGATTACTGTATTAAATGATCTGTTTGAGAGTTGCATTAATCTGTTTGTATGTATTTCAAAGTCTAAACAGCTATATGACATGGCATATACAACTGTAATAGTGCACAAATAAAACTTTCTCATGTATGCAAACCTGTGTGTGGTATTATATCCTTTAACCTCTCTGTGGGTATATGTCTCAGGCAACAATTGTCTTTTGTATGGGTAACTCATACACTGTCCATTTTATAAGGTGGCAACTGTAGGAATACTGGCTGTCCAGTATGATGTGCACCCTCTAAATATGTATATTCCTATACATATCTCTGTGTTTGTATGTGTAGTTGCATATATATCTATAAATATGTATATCTATATCTATCTATCTATCTATCTACATATATATATATATATATATATATATATATATATATATATATATATATATATATATATAAATCTGTATGTATCTGCATATATGTGTATGCATCTTAGTAATGTTTATCGCTTCCACACTGTACATTCCCTGTGGTAGCCAGACTGTACTGCATGATATGTTATTGATACCAGCCTGATATCATACAGGTGGGATGGAGTACTGTTAAAGTCTTGTGCCCACGCTGTGTCGGGTCCTAGTTATGGGACTTGCAATAGCTAGTATTGTATTGCAGGGCAGATCTGTTTGGCTGTGGGGGGGGGGTGATATCAATACGTACAAGACGTATTTAGCTTGGGCCCCCTCACCTCCATCAATGGTGCCTGTGGTCATATATGTATTTTTATGTTCTCTTTTATATCTATAGATATATATCTGTATATATATATATATATATATATATATATATATATATATATATATATATATATATATATATATATATATATGTAGACATATATATCTATAGATGTATGCATATATATGTAGATATTTATATATATATATATATATATATATATATATATATATATATATATATATATATATATATATATTTTACATTTGTTGACCGTGATAGTCTAACTGGATTTATGCCCATTTTCAGTAGAGTCCCGGAGAGATAAGCTCCAAGAGATTACTAGACTACTAACATACAGGTACTAGTTGTTATACAGTTAAATACTACAAATTTTAAACAGTTCAGGAATCTTCACAGTTTATACAAAAAACACGTTACAAGCATTAGATAAGATATGTTAGACTTTATGTACAAGACTTCATTAGTAATTAGAAAGTAATTGTTACACAAATGCATACTTCAAGTTTCAACAGTTCAGCAATGCTCACAGTTTAAACAATACTTGTTGCCTGCCTTAGGCAGGATGTTTTAGAATTATATGCAGAAGAATTTAACTAGGTATTTAAATTATCTCTATTAGGATAAGATGTGTTTTTGCCAAGAATAGGCCTTGATCTAAAAAGACACAGATAGAGTAGGTATTAGGTCTTAAGAGAGGGTATTTGGCATACAGTATGAGATTAGTCTGGATTTGTACAGGGACATAACCAATGGGTTTTAAGATAGAGTTTCCGATTGTGTTTAAAAGTGTAAATGAAGACAGTGATGTAACTTCATGGGGGAGTTGGTTCCAATACTTTCCAACTGCATTTGAGAACAGAGCATCTCCTTCCATGTTATTAGATTTACATGTTGATACAAGTAGTTTATTAGATGAGCGTAAAGTTGAAAGGTTCTTATATTGGGTAAAGAGACTAGCAAGTATTGGGGTATTGGTAGGTTGGAAAAGGGTTTTGTGTGCAATGGTGAGTTGTTTAAAGTGAATCTGATTCAGAAGCTCAAACCAGCCTAATTGTTTCAGGTTATGGCAGTGATGGGTCCTAAAGGAGGAAGCAGTAGCAAATCTGGCAATTCTATTGTAAGCGTTGGCTAGCTTGTTAAGGTTATTTTTTGACAAGTTAGTATTTTGTGAAAACATCAGGGTTATGTATATCTGACATGGCTTAGTAGTAAATCACTTTGAGTATGATGTGTAGGGTCCTGGGTTTGAACCTTGCAGAGGCTGTTTATTTTGCTGCTGGGCAGAACAAGGGCCATCGGATACAGAGTAATTAAGACACTTTTAAGCAGTTGTAAACGGTTTGCATGGGTTTGCCTGGAGGTAAGCACTGCTAACTACCAGTTACAGTTTCTTATACTGATTTAGCTTCTCAATTGCTTAACCTGTGTAGACATTGCTTACCCCCACGCAAACAGAGTTAAACCCACTTACTGCTGCTTAAAAGTGCTTACTCATGCTTACTCCCGTGCTAATTTATTTAAAAGAAAAGAAAAAGGGTTGATAGGAAAGTGGTGAAAAAGGGGCACAAAGAGGTAAAGACAGTAGGAAAAATAGCTAGGGATGTGCAGAACAGGTATAGGGAAGGTCCATGCCTGCCCATTTCTTCTACAGCAACAGCTGTGCATATACACTGAATGTAGAGATAGATTTGGACACTCAAAGCCCAGAGAGAGGGGTGAGGACAAGAATAATATGTTGTAAAGCCAATTAGACCAGATTACATGTGTCCAGTGGACACGTATGTGAAATAGACAGCTATGTATGGGGTAAGATTTTTTTTTAGGAACAGATTGCCTTTTTTTTCAGGTGAGAGTTGGATCTTGGGGAGGGATAGTGGGTATATTTGGGGAGGTAAGTTAGGTAGGTTAACAGACAAGACAGACAAGACACATACAGGTGCAGTATATGACACATGCGGGGGGTAAACACCTTGATGGGGAGGGGGGGCATGAGCTCCCTAGTGGTAACAGTGGGACTGAGGTACCCACCCATGGGCAGTCACCACTGTACCTTCACAGCCCCGAAGGTGGCTGTGCTGGGGGCTGAGTAGGAAGGCCAGGCCAACCCTGTAGTTGAGACACATGGCCCTCAAACTGACATAACAGATCTATGAACTTCCTACAAAGCTCGCTACGCACCACACCCCGGACCTGGCAAAGGGTGACAGTGTCTTGTCCATGCCCGCTCCCAGGGGGGGTGAGCCCCATCCCCTGAGGCAGTTCCACCTGAAGGTGGTGGAGGACCAATAGATGAGGATGTCCCGGGTTGGGCCCCAGATGTGCTGGTGCCCGGTGCCATGACCAGCTGAAGTGGGACAGGTGGGTCCACCGGGACTGGCCTTTCCAAACATGCTATGGTGTTTAAATTTTACAACATATGTGGGTTAGCAATAGTCAACAGGTTCCAGGATTTGGTATAACAGCATGCATAGATATTCCCATTAACCCAAACACCAGATATTGGACAGTTGCATAGCAAACAGAACACATGCATATATGGAACCACTGTGGCCATTAAAACAGTATGCAGGTACATTGATGGCAGCATGCCACCAATGTGGGAGTATTTCAACATGGCACATGCATAGAAACAAATTTAAATAATTATCAAACAATAGGACACATGTCCCAACAGTAGATATAATGCAGCACATACCGACTGAGTTGTGTATTTAGTTTATTGTTGGAGATATGGTGGGGAGAGAAAGATGTCAATTAACAACTAGTATATTCCTGTAGTTCTCATTACTTTCCTAGTCAGTGCTGTGATCTGTACCTTACAGGTATTATTGCACTACCCTAGTGCCTTAGTTTGGACAGTGGTATGGATGTAGATAACTATATACATGAACTGAGTTTTACCTGCAGTATACACCTCTTACTTGGTATACCTGTGGAGGTATTGTTTGTTAACACTACCTAACTGTTTCTACACATATTCCCAGATATCAGGTTGATGTTATGCACATATCTGTCCATCTCTTATTGCACACACTCTGGGCATGTCTTGACCACATGCAGGTGAACCGGGACATATTTCGACTATAGCCCTCTTAAACCTTTAGTGAATTGTATAATGACAGGTTTGTTTTCATTGACATTTTCCAAATATGTACAAGCCTGACAGTCAGTTATATGACATGAAATGCTGCTTACATGTCAGAGATTAGCAAACAGATATGTCATGGGGTCAGGGTAACAGCCGGCAGATATGGGCCAATTAACTGGACATTCTGGACAATTCTGTACACTTGTGGGGTATGATTCTGCATACAGCTTACTACCACTCCCAGGATTCGAACCCTAGCTGTGTCTTCTAAAAATAAAACACTGTCCATCACATTTGAGTGTGCTATATAGATATTGCTGTGTGTCTTTTGTAGGATTCCTCTCTAAAATTCCCCTGTAGTTTTACATTCTGACCTTGTAATTACAACACTCTTATACAGGATTTCCTAGACAGTTTTATTATGAAACACAGCGTGGGTGACAGTGATGAGTAATACCTTATTATTCAAAGCAACTACAACATTAACAATGTCATACAATACCAGAGTAAACACTATCAGCACAGGATATCAATATTTTATTTCTAGGCACAGTGTTTGTATCTGACAGACCTGTGGAAGCAATGTTTGTTAGCACTACCTGAATGTTGCCACAAAATTACTGGATTCCACATTAGTATTATGCACATACATCTCACTCTGTTACTGTACACACTCTGGTCACATCTTGACAACATGGGGGTGTAGATGGGACATACTTGGCTCATTACTCTCATAACATTTTGTGGAGTTGCTAGAGTGACAGGTTTGTTCTTATATTTTCTTTGTATTTTTTGTTGTATTTCAGTTGTATTTCTTGTTTGCTGCCTAAACGTCTGGGATCATCCCACTGATTTGCCAGGAGGACAGGATGACAGGCAGCAGATATGGGCTGATTTACTGGACATTCTGGACATAAATGTACAGTTGTGGGGTATGATTCTGCATACAGCCTACTACCACTCCCAGGATTTGAACCATGGCTGAGTGTGTTAAAAATACAACAGTTCACATCTCAGTTCAGTGTGCTATTTGGATTTTGTTGTCTGTTTTTTCACTGTTTTCTTTCTAAGTCTCACTCAGTTATACTATATGACCTCTTCGGATTACAACAGTCATATACAGACATTCCTACACATTTTATTTATGTAGCACAGTGTGGGTAACAGTGCTTAATACAACAGTACTATTCAGAGATTGCAACTCTACATTACCATATGATACCAGAGTAAACACATGCAGTCCAGCAGTTAGACCTTTATTGTCAGGCTATTATGCTTTTATTTACATACAACCTATATGAGACTCTTCCTGCCCTGTTATTTGGTGTATGCAGTACATGCCTTAAACAATACAGGTTTTATACAGGCAATTCACTTACTACTAATTTTAGATTTATTTCCTATGGCAATACATGCAAGAGTATTACTAACCTGCCTCACGTTGCAACCGCTGCAGTCTACAGGCATGGGTTTTCTGGTTCGCAGCCCACTCATTTGCCACTGTGAAAGATATAAGAGGAATATTTAGCCATACCTATCCATAATATACGTGAGCTGGCAATTATTAAACAGGTAGTGGATTATTACTTACATATGGCTAGGACATCCCCTGTACTCCTAGCCTCTTGGATCCACTGATCCAAGAGATCCCCCTATCCCCACTTCAAGTCGGGATAATGATGCCTGACCTGCTCACCAGTTTGGGCTATGGCAGTGGCACTGGTGAGGTCATGGGTGAGATGGTCCCAGGCTTCCGCTTTGTATTGGGAACCCTGGTACTGGCCTTGCAGCAGTCTCATGTCATTGTCTTTCACAAGGAGTCCTGCCATGACTCTGGACTCCTGCATGACCCAGCACTGTGCCTGAAAGTGCACACTCTCTCCCATATCAGACATAGTGCCTACAGGAGGAAGCTGCAACCAGTTATGAGATGTATTCCCACCTGTTGGGTTTAAATAGGGCCAGTTTCACGCACTTTGCCATGATTGGACAGTTTTGAAAATGCTAGGCTATGGTCAAACCTGCTTACCTAATGCTGGCATTGCTTAAAGCGGTATACCAATGGGCAAACTGATTTAGCTGGCCTATACATTGCTTACAACTACTAAGATGGGCTGTTCAATGCTTAGCGTTGCTTAATTTTTAATTTGCACTATGTTTCCTTTTTGGCATTGATTTATTATTCATTACATGTTATATATGTGTTTGGTATCCATGATTCATGTGTACGTACACTGTATGGGGTCTTTGTGTTTATTAGGGGATTTCAACACTTTATTACAATGACACCTCACATCTGGGCTTAATGCATTACTCCAGTTCACATATTTATGTTATGTAGTAGGTTATACAACATAAAACTGTATATAGATTCCTGTCACATGTTTAGTTTGAATTTCCTGTAGTGAGGATCTGTTTGGTGATACCTCAGTCTTATGTACTGCTGTGATGGCTTAGTGGTTAACTACTGTGACTATAGTGTACAGGGTCCTGGCATCAAGACCTGTGAAGACTATTTATTTTGTTTCTGGCCAGAAAAGTGGCTGATGCATACAGAGTGATTAAGACACTTTTAAGCAATTGTAAGCGGGTTTGCATGGGTTTGGGCGAAAGTAAGCAATGCTAACCTCCAGTTAAATATGCTTACAGAGAGTTAGCTTGGATATTGCTTAACCTGTGTGTGCATTGCTTACCCCCACGCAAACAGGCTTAAACTAGCTTACTACTGCTTAAATATGCTTATTCCCACTTACTACTGCTTAAATATGCTTACTCTTGCTTACTAATGCTTACTCCTGTTTACCACCACACTAATTTAGACAGTAATGTCAAATGGTTCTTGGGAATGTGGCGGATTTGGAAACTGTATGGATTTATCATTCATTACACATTTTACCTTCCATTTGTATCCCTGATTCCTGTGTACATATACTGTATTGGTCACTTGTGATTATCTGTGGACTTTACAACATTATGACAATGACACCTCACATCTGCATTTAATGCAGTACTACAGTTCACAAATATATGTTATTTAGTAGGTTATGCAACAAAAAAATATTGGTCATAAAGTGGTTTGACATGGAAAATGGAATGTACTGGAGTGGGACTTGAACTGGGAATAACTGCTTGTAAGGCAGATGCTCTGCCCACTACACTATTGCAGTACTGTTTCATTTGCATACATCTTGCTTTTTATCCTCTTGTGCCATTTAAAGTACATTAAACGTAGCTGCTAAACGATGGGCAAACCCACACACCTAAGGTTAAATTTAATCTGTTTTAAATATTGCTATTATAAACTTGGGAGGATGTTGTTGGGGGTATGCGAACACCTATGAGCAGTCTCACTCATTCTTATTCCTATATTGCTGTTCTTGATTGCAGGGGCATGTATATTCAGAGAGCTCTGCTCTCAGACATGCCCCTTGCACTTGTACATGCTCCATGTCTGTTTAGGAGCTCAGACAGCGTGCCTTCATTGATATGCATGGCACGCTGCCATCCTGCTCCTAAACGGCCGCTTCCGTGTAAGACTGAGCTAGTCCTGCACAGAAGGATAGTGAATCCAGGGGTACATATTTACCACATCTTTTTCAAATTAATAGGAAATAGTATCAATTATACTAGAAGAAAAAATAAAACAAGTAGAAAAATAAAAATAAAAGTAACTCATTATAAAACGGTTTCTCCAAACCAGCAATGTAAAATATTTTGAGTATCACACACCAAACTCCCACATATTCCAAGTGACAGATACAATGCATACTTGCATGTGATGTGTATGTACCTGCAGGTGTGTGCACATGTGTATAGACAGCTAGATATACACATCCCAAAAAATGCATATGCAGTACCAATGTAAGTGCCAGCTGCTGGGCCTATATTAGATCACCAAACACTTAAAAAAGCGAACGGTGATTAATCGACCCTATGTAAGCGAAAGCTTACAATTTCGAACTGTCAGGACAGTGATTTTTTTTCCTAGGGGAAAAAAATCACTATTCCAACAAAAAAAAAACAAAAAAAACAAAAAACCCCCCACTTTAAACATTACATTAAGTGGGGCGGCTTTGCCCCCCACATCCCCCTACTTAAATATACCAATTCTGAGACCGCACTACAGTTCCGAAAATGGCAAAGTAATGAAATGGCCAAGCAAATTCTTTCCCAGGGAAACAATTCACTTAAAAGCCGCTTTGATATCTTGCCGTTTCAGGCTTTTGAGTTTGACCAAGACGCATTCGAAAGAATGTGTCTTTGGTCTTCTAATAGGGAACCGCCAGCTGCTACCTTTATTGTGGTTAAAAGATGGTGAGCACTTTCAGCTGTATAACAGTTATTATTAGTATGAAATAACCTTTACTGTTTCAGAAATCAAGGTGCAACTATTCTGTACAGACTACTATTTGCTCTAAATTCAATCGAAAGAACCTTCTCAAAGTTGATACCAGCAACCTGGTAAACTATTTCATAAAAAAATCTAAAATGCACAACATCTAATAGGGAATTAGGCAACTTTTCAAAGAGTACCTCAAACCACACCTAATAGAGGAATTTAAATGTACGTATCATGGACTAAGACTGACAAAGCATGTTATGGATTTATTGATTCTGGTTAGTTCCTTACTCCTGGAAACATGCTTTCATGTATTTAAGACTCTTTGTTTATTAGCTGAAGCACCAAAGATTTCACGGTAAATATGTAAATATGTAAAAATGTGCATTTTTTTCATCATGTATATGCATTGTTTTTGACTGTAGCTACTCAGGACCAAGTGTCTATTTTGCTGTAAGTTTAACTTGTTTAATAAAGTATATGAGCTGTTTGTTTTTTTCTGGACTAACTTCTTGTAATGGTGGCTACTAATTTAGCTGTGTCCTGTTTCCTGTATTGCATGATGTTTTGTTTCTTTGCTACTGCTCAAAGCATTATATAACACTATATCAAAGTCCGTACTATATAAATTTATGTTATTATGGAAATGAGCATTTTCCTGTGGATGGCTCACTGTTTTGAAGTTTTCATATTAGCCAGATTTTACTAACTGTACTACATATTTTATTATTCTGTTGTCCATATAATTCAATGATAGCAATTCCCAGGGCACTGTAAAATGTATTAGTTGTATTTGAAGCTGCACTGCAGCATCTAGTGTATTAAGTGCTTTGATATATTTTTATCCTTCTTTACTTATTTGGCCTTTTTAATAAAAAGCTTCATAAACGTTTTTGAACCACAGCCCAATTACATTTAATATAGCCTTCGGAGACATCCCCACAGGGATACAATGAAGGTCATCCATATACTTCAATGGATGCTGCTCTGTCCATGTGAGTTTGTATGCCCATTAAAGCTTATGGATGCACTTCATACTTTTCCTACATTTATGTCACAAAAGTTAGAGTTTACATTTTATCTTCAGTAATAGGATCATAGGTATAGTGGTATTTTTTAGTTGTTTTTTTCCAGTCTGTGGACACAAATATTCACCAATCAGGAGAAAATACAGTTTGGCATTTTGTGTAAAGTATAATGTGGAGGAAAGGTAAGAAAAATAATGTATCCAATACACTTTAACTCTGATGTGTTCTGCTTCGTTTGGGTCACTGTATTGTTTTTGTTAAATGTTCTACTATGTGGGAATGGGAGTTTGGTGGGGGGCATTTGCTAAAGGTATGTGACAAAGGTGGGGTTAAAGGAATGCTGTCTTGGCAGATGACATGTGGTCTGCATAGTAATGGCAGAGTTTCAGATAAGAATACAGAAACTGTAGATAAAAAATTGGCCACTCAGGTATGGAAAACAGAGTGGGGCTAGAGAAGAGGGGACAACAGGAGGCCTGAATGGTGGGAAAAGTATGGAGGAAAGGGCAGAAGATAAGAAAAGATGGACAGATATCGTCAGTGAGTTACAATAAAGTGAGAGAGCAGAAAGAATGTGAAGGGAGAAAGTTGGAGATGCTGCTATGAAACAAATAAGAAGAAGCTTGAAGTATCCCACTATTAACTGGGAGTCCTATATGACATAAAATGTACATGCACAGAGATTTCTAGATTTTGTAAACACAAACTCCCTGGACCAGATAGTCAATACTCCAACCAGGGGTGCAACCATACTGGATCTGGTCCTCACTAATATGGGAGAGTGCTGCACACCCCCTACTGTAATGCTTTCCCTGGTAAGGTCAGACCACAAAATGGTCTCCTTTGAAGTAAAAATAAAACTTGGACCCCCAGCTAAACTGGGAATATTCAGTAACTATTCCAAGGCTAACCTCCTGCTATTAAGCAAGAACCTGGCAACATTTCAATCTCCCATAAACCCTGAGAACACTGCTGCCTATGTAGAACTGTTCACAAAAACCCTGTGCAAGCATATTAAGAGCTGCATTGAGGCAGCTGTACCCACCAGGAAGAAGTACAGATCTAACTCAAATAACAAGCCACCCTGGTGGAATCACAAAATCAGTTGAATGTATAGCAGGATGAATAAAATCATGGCAAAAATTAGGAGGTGCAACATCCAGCAGGATAAAGGCATTCATCAAACTAAATAAACAACTCAGAGAACAAGTCTATGAAAGCCAAATGTGAGGTACGTTTGTGCTCTCAGGCCAAGGACAACCACAAAGCATTCTTTAGCTATGTCTGCAACCTCAAAGGCTATACACAATTGTGTGCAGAGCTAATTGTAAATGGAGCCACCTATACTGAGCCAGAAGATATAGCAAACCTACTGGCTGATAAATTCAGCTCCAACTTTACTCCTCTCTCCCCCTCAACCTTCCCTCAGGAAATATCATCAAATATAACTGCCCTTACTATCACTGGGAAACAGGTCCTTAATGCTCTCTCTAACACCAAGAACACTGCATCAATAGGCCCAGACAGTATCCCAGGATGCCTTCTAAATAGTATGCAATATAACATATCAGGGACTCTGGAGTTACTATTTAACTGTAGCCTCCAAACAGGCTTCATGCCTCATGAATGGAGAAAGGCAACTGTCATCCCTCTACACAAAGGTGAGTCATCTACAGACCCTGAAAACTACAGACCCCTAAGTCCCACTAGTCTTATATGTAAAGCCATGGAAAGAATCATCATAGAGATGATCAGTAGAGATATAGTAAACCTCCAGACACTGGATCCAACCCAGTTTGGTTTCATCAAGGGCAGATCATGCCTACTCAACCTGGTGGACTTCTTTGAGAAGGTCAGCAAAGCAATTGTTGAGGGCAAAATCTTTCACACTGCCTACCTTGACCTGGCCAAGCCATTTGACACAATACCCCACTTGGGCATTGTTGACAAACTCAAGAAGTTAGATACAAACCCATATGTCATCCTGTGTATAGCCAAATGGCTCACAGACAGGACCCAGAAAGTTAGGATTGGGGAGTCCACCTCTACAAAGAGGCCAGTTACAAGTGGAGACCCTCAGGGATCACTCCTTGCATCGCTCCTTTTTGGCATTTACTTCGCAGACATCAAGGCCAATGTCAGAGGTCTCTGGCTGACTAAATTTGCAGATGATTGCAAATTAGGAGCTGTCATTGAATCACACACATGCACAAAATTATCCCACTATTAACTGGGAATCCTATATGACATCAAATGTACATGCACAGAGATTCCTAGATTTTGTAAACACAAACTCCCTGGACCAAATTGTCAATACACCAACCAGGGATGCAAACATACTGGATCTGGTCTTTACTAATATGGGAGAGTGCTGCACACCCCCTACTGTAATGCTTTCCCTGGTAAGGTCAGACCACAAAATGGTCTCCTTTGAGGTAAAAATGAAACCTGGACCCCCAGCTAAACTGCGAATATTCAGGAACTATTCTAAGGCTAACCTCCTGCTATTAAGTGAGAACCTGGCAAAATTTCAATCCCCCATAAACCCTGAGAATACTTCTGCCTATGCAGAACTGTTCACAAAAGTGGGTTTATATTGGAACATCAAAAGATCAAAATTTTGAAGCACACAACATCGAACACAAAACATCAAACGCAAATAACCCCAATAGCTCAGAATTCCGAAAGCAGAATATACGAACAGCAACACTTGGCCATCCGCTCACCCATGCAACCTGAATCCTAACCATAACACATCAAACACCACGCCTCTTTAACTCTCAAAACACAACTCAGTCACCTAATGCAAGTACCCTACAAACATATACATTGAGTACTCTACTCTGCTCAATGGAAACTAAATATTAAAAACAAAACCACCATAGTAGCACACAACAATTACAACACTACATACATACTATATACAAAAAACAAAATATTTACATGATGTACTACTCAAATATACAAACAAGCTACAAACTATTTCTTATGTGGGGGGCTTTGCTGCCCACACCACCCCTACTTAAATATACCAACTCAGAGATCACACCACAGTGGAGGTAATACATTCACATGTAACATTTCGATATTATGTGTTTTGCTTACCCTGCTATTGAACAGTGTTTCGTAGCAGGTGTTCTTCACATGTCACATTTCCCAGTGACGTCAGGGTGTGTAACTTTGCAAGGGCCAGCTATGGGAGTCTGTGGTTTCCATTTTCGCAACTTTGAGCTATTGGTATTATTTGCACTCGAGGTTAGGTGCTCGATGTTTTGCGATTCGAGATTATGGGTGTTCGATGTTCTGATCTACACTCCAAAAAAACCCTGTACAAGCATATTAACAGCTGCATAGAGGCAGCTGTACCCACCAGGAAGAAGTG
This sequence comes from Protopterus annectens, assembly GCF_019279795.1. Lineage (NCBI taxonomy): Eukaryota > Metazoa > Chordata > Ceratodontiformes > Protopteridae > Protopterus > Protopterus annectens. The sequence continues at coordinate 103,483,580 of NC_056749.1, read as the reverse complement.
CAGAGCTAACTCAAAAAACAAGCCACCCTGGTGGAATCACAAAATCAATCGAATGTATAGCAGGATGAAGAAAATCATGGCAAAAATTAGGAGCTGCAACACCCAGCAGGATAAAGGCACTCATCAAACTAAACAAGTCTATGAAAGCCAAATTTGAGGTACGTTTGGGCTCTCAGGCCAAGGACAGCCACAAAGCATTCTTTAGCTATGTCTGAAACCTCAAAGGCTATACACAATTGTGTGCAGAGCTAATTGTAAATGGAGCCACCTATACTGAGCCAGAAGATATAGCAAACCTACTGGCTGATAAATTCAGCTCCAACTTTACTCCTCTCTTCCCCTCTACCTTCCCTCAGGAAATATCATCAAATATAACTCCCCCTAGTATCACTGGGGAACAGGTCCGTAATGCTCTCTCTAACACCAAGAACACTGCATCAATAGGCCCATACAGTATCCCAGGATGCCTTCTAAATAGCATGAAACATAACATATCAGTGCCTCTGGAATTATGATTTAACTGTAGCCTCCAAACAGGCTTTGTGCTTCATGAATGGATAAAGGCAAAAGTCATCCCTCTGCATAAAGGTGGGCCATCTACAGACCCTGAAAACTACAGACCCATAAGTCCCACTAGTCTTATATGTAAAGCCATGGAAAGAATCATCATAGAGATGATCAGTAGAGATATAGTAAACCTCCAGACACTGGACCCAACCCAGTTTGGTTTCATCAAGGGCAGATCATGCCTATTCAACCTGGTGGGCTTCTTTGAGAAGGTCAGCAAAGCAATGGTTGAGGGCAAAATCTTTCACACTGCCTACTTTGACCTGGCCAAGGCATTTGACTCAATACTCCACTGGGGCATGGTTGACAAACTCAAGAAGTTAGGTACAAACCCGTATGTCACCCAGTGGATAGCCAAATGGCACACAGACAGGACCCAGGAAGTTTGAATTGGGGGGTCCACCTCTACAAAGAGGACAAATTACAAGTGGAGACCCTCAGTGATCACTCCTTGGATTGCTCCTTTTTGGCATTTACTTCACAGACATCAAGGCCAATGTCAGTGGTCTCTGGCTGACTAACTTTGCAGATGACTGCAAATTAGGAGCTGTCATTGAATCTCACACTGGCACAAATGTTCTCCAGAAAGGGCTGACAAACAACTGGTGTCAGAGTCCTGGACTAAAACTAAATGCCAAGAAATGCATAATAGTATCCTTTGTGAAGTCATCCATCCATGGTAACTATCATATTGACAACACACCCCTTAGAGTTAACCCAGGAGTCAGGGACTTAGCGGCACATATAGATAATAATCTAGCCTTTGATCATCATGTGTCTACAGTAGTGAGGAAATCATTCTATACTGTGCAACTTATAAACAAAGGTATGGCATCTAGGTCTAGGAAAGTCATTGTTCCACTGTATTTGGCATTCATCAGACCTGTCACTGAGTACAATACCCCCCCTTTGGTATGTACCTACCCAGGCATATCCAACAACTGGAACATCCACAGAGGTTCCTCACTAAAAGAATACAGGGAGTAAGTAATATGCCCTATGCAGACCACCTCAAGGCCCTATCCCTTTATTTTGTCTTCTACAGGCTTTTGAGGGGAGATCTATGCCTGGCATACAGGACATTGTCAGGCCCTACTCTGATGGACCTCCTACATATCCGCAAAACAAACAATACCAGAATTACCCATTCTAAATACTTAAACCTTACTTGTGATATAAATAGGCCTGCTGGAGAGATAGGTATGCATCCCAAAAACTACCCTGTCTATGGAACAGGCTACCCATCCATGTGAAGCAGAGTTGCTCCTTAATCCAATTCAAGTGCAATTTGGACAATTGGATGGGAAACCGTAAATTCATCCCTGGTTTGGCACCTATGCCTCTAATGCAAACAGCTAACCTATAAATGGTTAATCTCCCAGGCCCATGCTTACACTTATCAAGGGTATCAGAACTTGTCAGAGATTTGGGATGCATGGCTAGGCTTAAAAAGGCCCTTGTGGCCGTAAGCCTAGTAAACACCTATGAACCTATAAGAACTCTCTTGATGTGCAGCATTAAAACCAAATTAAGAAAAGGATATTCTCTAAAGCAAACAAGCCAAAAAACAAGTAAACACAAAGCAAACAGGAACCTCAAGTAACAGGTGTAAACACAGCTAAAATGCTCCAAAAGCTGACAAATAAAATTCAGGCTTTTAATGCATTTAAAATCTCTAAAAGCAGTTCAAAATAGGTCAAAATAATATGTTCAAAAAGTTCCAAAATTATGTCATCAAATACTTTACAAATTCAGACAACTTCTATACACACAGCATTTAAAATTAATCATCCCTCATGTGATTGCTAAGCCTCCACAATGAATGAGCTTCCATTTAAAGTGCCAGTATATTAAATCATGTAAAATATATTTATGCATTTATTTTAAAACTCTTTGATGTTGATATAGGCCCATTACCTATATTTCTAAAGCTTTTAGTTTTAGCAAGCTGGAAATAGAGATGGATTCATTTAACCCTGGCCAGTTAGTAGCATTAAATTGTAGTTGCCAGTACACTTCTGCTTTCTCTAGTTTTAGTGTCCAGGCCCCTCCCCTTGCATTTATCATTATCTTTTCCAATACACAAAATTTAAAACTGTGCCTTGGTTTTTCTGCAACATGTTTGTATAGAGCACTTGTTTCCTTTCCAATTCTTATGTCATATAGGAGCTCATATATCTCTCCTTTAATTTTCTTTCAGTTTTGCCAAAATAGAAGCACTTACATAAAGTACAAAGAGCACATTAGACCACTTTAGCAGACTTACAGTTGCATTTATGCTGTATGATAATCTTGCTGTTATTTATGATGACTATCCTCAAATACATAATTACAGTATGAGCAACAACCATATTTTCGCAAGCATGCCTTTTCATCCCTTAAATATTTCTGTTCAAAAATGTTTTCCTGTGAATGACACAAGCCCCGGGATTCAGCAAGCTCTGCACCGCATGCAGGAATAATGCAAGAGCTGCTACACACAATATGGCTGATGAGCGATCCAGGAATGAGCTCCCTAGATGTGCACAAGTGGTCCTACACTATTCCTGCACGGACACATCTCCTGTATGCTAATTACCCCATTTGCTGGTGAAAATCATTCAAATGAGGTGAATTAGCAATCCAGGAAGCATGCATATGTCTGTGCAGGAATAGTGCAACCTGCAGAAATGTATTCAGTTACTAACCGAATACATTTCTGCAAATTACAAAATGGAGGCATGACAGCTCCAAAGCATGTCAATGGCCAAATATATCACCACTGGCATGGGAAATAGTTGCAAAATTATAAAAAAGAACTTTTACAGATTTTGACTGTGCACAAACGGGATCGGCCTGAAAATAAGGAAAAAAGTTGGAAATAAGCTTTTAAACCAAAATCAGCATTTGCCATAATAGTCAATGGCATGCATAAGACAACAATACCGTGGAATAGTGGTTGCTAAGGGGGAAGGCTGAGTGTCAGTTTTGTAACCATGCATTGGCAGTCAGTTTTATGCAAATAAGGAGATTAATACTGAATACTGTGTATGTGCAGCAACACATTGGTATAAGCATAAGAGGTAGATGACCTAATAAGAGGGAGTGTCATGCATGCTGTAAGCTTATTGGAGCTCTGTGGCCCGTGTTTTCTCTTTTCTAAGCACAGATAAGGAAGGGGGGTGTCTGAGGCTGCCTAGCAGTGTTTACATTGCCTAAATGAGTATGCCTGATGCGCACCAGGTTTTAAAAAAAAAAAAAAACGGAAGCATCAGCTATGTTAACATCTGAGTACTGGGTATGCGCGGCGCACATCAGGGCTTAAACAGGAAGGCAATAGGAAGGGAAAACATCAGTAGGAAGGCAATCAAGGAGAAATAGCATAGCTAGCAGGTGAAATGTATCAGAATCAGCCAGTTACACAGGCAGCAGCCCAGCCCAGCACACTACTATAAACTATGCAAACACCTTTCAGTCTGTTTTTCCCCACAAACTCTACGCCACAGATGGGGAAATTTTACTTGACAAAACTAATAAAGTGATAGGGGCTGCTGTCACTCTCATACATCAATATGTGGAAGAGGCTGAGGGTGGTGAGGATGAGAATGCTAACGACCAACCCACAGTGAGGAGAAGGAGAAGAGTGTACAGACCCAGGGTAACCTAGCAGGGCTACATGAGCTGGAGATAGTGGACTGCTATAGGGTTGACAGGGACATCCTACAGCAAATTGTTGAGCCGTGCCTGCCACTACCCTCACACGCAGAACCAACAGATGGGAACCCATCCCAGTGGATACCAAGTTATGTGTAGGCTTAAGAGTACTAGCCACAGGTAACTTTGCATAGGCCAACTGGGGATATCATGGGGATCTCACAGGCATCAGCATTCAGGGTACTCCACCGATGCCATGTCAGCACATGCCGGTGAGCACATATATTTCCTCAACACCCGTGAGGCGTTGACCAGCAATATGCGTCTCTCCTACCAAGTAGCAGAATACTCTGAGGTAGTAGGTGCAATAGACTGCACGCACATATGCATCAAAGCACCACCTGGTGAGCGAGGTAGGGTCTACATAAACCACAAGGGCTTCCCTTCCATCAACTGCCAGGTCATGTACGATGCCCAGGGCATTATCATGAATGTGTGTGCTGGCAGCCCTGGAAGCTATCACGACTCCCACATCTGGCGTATGACAAACCTGTACCAGAAATTTGCCAGTGGGGACATCCCATATGGTGACCTATTGGGAGATGCTGGTTACGCATTGGAGTTGTGACTGATGATACCCATCAGAAATGCACACACACCCGAACAAGAACTCCATAATGAGGCACATGCACAAACCAGAATCATAATAGAGTGTGTGTTTGGGATGCTCATGTCACGGTTCCGGTGCAGCCTTGCATTACTCTCCAGCTACATGTACAGAAATTTTCATTGTATGTGCAATGCTACACAATATGATCCTGCGGAAACAGCTGCATCAAGAACAGCACAGGGCAGGGCCACACAGTCCCCCACCATTGCCTTGGTCAGCACAGGCACAGAGTGTTTCAGAGGAGGAACAACTTGAGCCTACCCATGTAGGCAGAAGGAGGCATGCCTAGTATGCCCAGGCTTTGGCAAAGAGGCAATGCATAGCACATACACTGACACGGTAGGGACCCAGGGAATGACACCTCTCTCTGACTTGCACATACAGTAAAAGGGATGTCAAACATGACACTACCTGTGCTTTACCATGCACAGGGAGTGTACTATGTGCATCTGACATAGTCAGCCCTCCAGCACCATTCTCAATTCACTCTTCCTATCAATTGCTGAATGGAGTAGTATGTTCTGCTAGTTGTATCTATGGTATGGATGTGAGCATGCAAGGGAATTGGGTGGCTGAATGGGATGGCAGCAGATAGTGGACACCTATATGGGCAGCATGAAATCCATAACAAATACTGGTGTCAACAAGTAGGCAGTACTAGACAAGGTGACAAATCCCACTGCAGTACATGTGGTGGCCCAAATGTGTGTCCACAGGACACACACATGCATATCAGTGAGGCTCACATACCCAACAACAGCCTCAGCCATCAGGACAGGTGTAGATGACCATAAAGAAAGGCTGTGCTAAGGCCTCCAATTGTTGGCAATGGAGAACAGCCCCCATCTAGACCTACACAGACAGAATACAACAGGTTTGGCAGTTGTATGTTATTTCTGAAGGGTAAGAAGTCTGAATCTGAAATATAGGTCAATAAAACCTAAGATCTGTACACTACTGATATGCCTCTAGTCTGCATGATAGGTCAGAATACAAAACAAAATGAAAGCCAACAGAGTACCTGAAATAACAGTACAGTCAAAGCAAATGTTTACAGTTGTCAGGTGTGCCCCCCCCCCAATCCTATGCAGAAATGCAGTAGCATGTATATGTGGGTTTAATAACAGTGTAGCACAGATTACCTGAGCTGGCCCAATTTACAGGATAGATGTTTGCATGTGTACAATAGCAGGGCTCTGTGTTTTAGGTTGTTGTGTGTTGTATATTGTGTGGCAGTGGTCAGCATGTAGGCATGGACAGTTGTGTCTTGGTGGCCTATGGCCAGTACTGTTGATGACAGGGCCATGTTCTGACAACTGCAGTACCAACCACAATGCATCCCAGCAAGACCCAATTCAGCAGTCATCCATACTCACTGTTCAGATGTCAATATCTGCCACCATCTGAAAGATGGGCATGCCAAGAATGTGGGCCCAGACATGCACACAGTACACAAGTGGAAGTACCCTAGACAGAGTACATAAAATTTAACTGTCAACTGCACACACCTTTGGAATTGTACATACAGATTAGCAGCACATTAGTTGTCTGTGTAGTATGGAATACTGATGTAGTCTGGCCAATCACTGGCAGACCACAAAAGGCAAAGTTATGAAGGAATGAAAGACTGCCTATGTCCCCACACAAGGCAGAATAACAGAATGTCCCAGGTTTATCTGTGAGTCAGCTGCAAGAAGCTTCCATATCCCACATGCACTCAGCTCACCCCACCATCAGCCACAGGTTTATCACAGGTCATATCCCTGCTGTTGTGAATGAGTACAGTACGACCTCCACTTCTGTATGGGATTACCTACAGAATGCAACATGCTGAAGAGGAGTTCCATGCAGGTGTGTCCCTAGCTGTAAGCAGCACCCTGCCAGCATCCAGAACAATGAATTAATATGACAGGAACTATTGCCATTAACACCTCGCACACTTACCCTATCACCCCAGGGGAATCAAGAGGCTCACAGCCTAGGACTGTAGGAGTGACAGAATGCAATGGCCTGCTACAGATGGTCTGCATCACTACCAAATGCCCTACAGTCCTCTGTCAAAGGCCTGTGCCTCACCCATTCTGCCAATATATGTTATCTCATGGGGTCCCAACTAACAATATAACACAGTCTACAGAACACAAATGCAAGGACATATCGGCAAATCCCAGTAGCATTTCCACCATTTCCTACTACATGAACTGTGGACCAGCCACTAAATACTGCTAGGATGAAGGGACAACTATAGGGATACTTCTCAGGTATCGCTCACATAATGTTAGGAAGTGGATTGAATAACAGAGTGGGGTGGTGTAAAAGCATGGATGCCATGGAGTTTGTGAAGTCTGAAACTCTGATGTGTGCCCATGCTACCCCTTCCTGCAAGCCCAGTAATGGGTGGCTACAAACCTGCTTGTAAACCACAATGTGAAGGGGAACTGACCAGATATATGATCCCTGCCTCTGGGTAACCTGGGTGAATCTGTACAGCTGAGAGATATGGCCACAGCATGATATGGCCATTCTATGTCGATAGATGTACAAGCAGGGGATCCTCAGCTACCACAGTACCAAGGTGCTAGACCATTTACACTGACACATCAGCAAGTGTCTGCAGCTACCCCTCCAGAATGGCATGAGTGTGCAAGAATATATAGGGTGCAGACCACAATACTGGGCACAGCTTCATTCATCTTGTATTTCCCAGGAAATAACTGTGAGCAAATAAGTATATCTGTCAATAGTTGATGACATAATACATCACAGTGTAAAACAGCACATATGTCTGAATATCTCTGCTAACACCAACCATGTAACATAAGCAGCACAGACACAATAGTTACAGTATCCTACTATATTTTGCCCATTGTGACTCCATATTGTCAGCCTATCTACAGATATGTTGCAGAAACAGGTTGCTAGCTGTAGGTGTAGAACAAAAAATCCTGGAGTGGAGTACAACCTACCTGGAATGGATTCACACACTCAATACAGAAGGTCATACCAGGCATGCTCCTACATTTAGAGAAATGAAGCCCATGTCTGTCAACAAAATACAGAAGATCATACTGGGCATGCTCCAACACTTAGAGAAATGAAACCCATGTCTGACAACAACAGTGGACTATACATATCTGTCAGTTGCAGATGTCTGTGCACACACACCACATTGCACACCATTCATGCTTTGCACAACAAATTGGATAGGAATACTCACACATACCCAAGGCCAACACACTATAAGAGGTCAAACGTACACACACAGAGATGTGGGGAAGAGAGAGAGAGCGAGACAGACAGTGACAGGGAGATTCCCATCATGAGGCCTGTCCCACCCACCACACATCCAATTAGCCAATATCACATGACATGCCAATGTCAATCACTGTAGACATTTGCTTTTGGTAGCCCTTAGCCCTTTAGTGTCTGTGGTGCTAGTGATAACTGTGTAACATGATAGTACAAATCAGTATTCATCTAGCATTTGTATATCCAGTCCTGTCAAATGTAAAGTTGTGTGTGACTGATTGTTGTGTGTGTGTTTCCAGAGGAATGGTTTATGGCCCTTTCACACAGTGCACTTCCCATTTCCCATGTTAGCACTCATGCTGATGTCAATTACCTTGAAATACTCCTTTGGAGAAGGGCCAGCCCTATAAGCTCTGTGGCACGTGCGATAACTGAGTAATGCTGTATTTTAACATGCTAGTTAGGTAGGAGATGTAATTCCAGATATGTCAACTGTGAAACCCTGTCTGTGTGTGTGTGTGTGTGTGTGTGTGTGTGTGTGTGTGTGTGTGTGTGTGTGTGTGTGTGTGTGTGTGTGTGTGTGCGAGCATGTGTGAGCGTGTGTGTGTGTGTGTGTGTGTGTGTGTGTGTGTGTGTGTGTGTGTGTGTGTGTCAGTCACCTTGAAATACCCATTTGGAGAAGGGCCAGCCCTATAAGCTCCATGGCACGTGCAATAACTGCATAATGCTATAGTGTAACATACTAGTTAGGTAGGAGTTCTAATCTCAGATATGGCAACTGTGAAACCCTGTGTGTGTGTGTGTGTGTGTGTGTGTGTGTGTGTGTGTGTGTGTGTGTGTATGTGTGTGTGTGTGTGTGTGTGTGTGTGTGTGTGTGTGTGTGTGTGTGTGTGTGTGTGTGTAGAGTAAAGATTTTGAGGCCATTCACAGTCACTACACCTCCCACTGCCCTACTTTAGCAAGCCTGCTGTCAGTCATCTTGAAATACCCCTTTGAACAAAGGCCAGCTCTATAAGCTCTGTGGCATGTGCAATAACTGCGTAATGCTATACCCCTGGATTCACTCTTCTTCCTTGTAGGACTAGCTTAGTCCTGCATGGAAGCAGATGTTTAGGAGCAGGATGGCAGCGTGCCATGCATATTAATGAGGGCATGCTGCTTGAGCTCCTAAATGAACACAGCATGTGCACGAGTGCAGGTGGTGTGTCTGAGAGCAGAGCTGAGATCAGACCATAAACTAATCATTCTGGATGTCCACAACCCACCACTACCCCCAACTAAGGAAACCACAGTAAAAAACTTTTCTAAAGCAACCCTCACCTTACTTAAGACAGAGGTGGTAAGTTTCACAACCCCCACGTTAAAGGATAACACTGCCCAAGATGCAGAAACCTTTACAAATGCACTCTATGAGCACCTATAAGGATGCATGGACCATGTCATCACTAGCAAAACCAATACTCACTCCTGTAAGAGAAGGAAACCAGTTTGGTGGACCCCTGCAATAAACAGGCTATACAATAGAAGGAGGAAACTAGTTCAGAAAAAAGTAAATCCCAAGAAGGAAAGACATCCCTGATCAGTATCAGTAAGAAACTAAGGTCCGTCATGAAATCATCCAAGGCTAACTTCGAAAGAAAAATAGCCAAGGATTCAAAAGGTAACCACAAAGCCTTCTTTAGCTCTGTTAAGAATCTAAGTGGCAACTCACAGATATGCACTGAACTAGTGCAAAATAGCACAAAATATACTGAACCTACTGATATTGCCAACATCCTGGCAGATAGATTCAGTGCAAACTTCACCCCCCTCTCACCTCCAAAAGGGCCCACAACAATACCGTAAAAGTGCAGTGTCCCAAAAATCACAGATGCACAGGTGAAAACAGCCCTTTCAAAAGCCAGAAACACAGCATCAATGGGACTAGATGGTGTCCCAGGCTGTGTCTTGCACGAACTACAGAACGAACTAACCCCCCACCTAAACACGCTGTTCAGCCTCAGCCTCTCCACAGGCTATGTGCCCATAGAATGGCACACAGCAACGTTTATTCCTCTCCACAAAAGAGGAGCCACAACTGACCCTGGTAACTATCACTCCATAAGCCTGACTAGCCTGGTCTGCAAGGCTATGGATTGCATCATTATGGAACTCATTAACAAAGTCATTGGGAACCTCCAAACACTTGATCTGACCCAGTTTGGCTTTGTTAAGGGCAGATCATGCCTACTAAACCTGGTTGACTTCTTCGGGACAGTCACCAAGGCCATAGACAAGGGGAAAGGTGGTTCACACAGCCTACCTTGACCTCGCCAAGGCTTTTGACACCATTTCCCACTCAGGTATTACAGAAAAACACAGCAGCCTGACCATAAACCCCTACATCATGAGATGGGTTGCCAACTGGCTAACAAACAGAAATCACACGGTAAGAATAGTGGGCTTCAGGTCCGACTCTAAACCAGTCACAAGTGGTGTCCCACAAGGCTCGGTCCTGGGACCCCTACTGTTCGACATATACTTCTCAGAAGTACAGACAAACACAGGAGGACTATGGCTAACCAAGTTTGCCGATGACTGCAAACTGGGAGCCATAAATTGACTCTCCAGCTGACACGGACATCCTCCAAAAGGGCCTTACTGAGATGGACACCTGGTGTTAAAGTCATGGCCTCAAGCTAAATGTCAAAAAATGCATAGTCATCCCGTTTGGGAAAAACAAAACACCCACGAATTACCACATAGGTGGCAGCTCCCTTAATACAGAAGAGGTAATAAGAGATCTGGGGACCCAGGTAGATAGTAATCTCTCCTTTGACAGTCATATTGCCAGAGTAGTTAGGAAATCCTTCTATGTAGCCATCTAATTACTAAAGGGTTCGCATCTAGAAATAAAGAGGTTATAGTGCCCCTCTACTCGTCACTCATCAGACCCATCATAGAGTACAATGCCTCGTTTGGGATGTACCTCACAAGACACTTCCAACAGCTGGAAAGACCACAAACGTACCTCACCAAGAGGATTATTGGTCTCAAACATATGTTCTATGCAGCCTGACTGGAAAAACTCCAGCCGTACTAAGTGGCATATCGCTTACTCAGAGGTGATCTCTCCTTGACTTACAAAGCCATGTCCAACTCAGAATTGATGGACATGCTCCACCTAAAGAAATCCAAGTCACTGTGAGCCACACGCTCTAGTGAGCTAAACCTCACCACAACAATAAATAGAACATGCTGGAGGGATAGATTCCTGTCACATAGACTCCCCATGCTTTGGAACAAAATTCCAAATTACATCAGGCAGAGCCCCTCACTAACACTCTTCAAGAGAAACTTTGATGAGTGGATGGGTAACAGAAAATACACCCCTGGGATCACTTCATTGACTCTGCTTGACAGAGGATCAGTTAATTAATCAATGGGGCGGTGAAAACCGACACGCTCTGGCTAGGCTTATAAATGCCCTCGGGCAGATAGTCTAGTACCTACCTATGAACCTATGAACCTATATACACTCCCCTGCAAGCAAGAACATCAAGTTTAGGAATAAGAATGAGTGAGACTGCTTATAGGTGTTTGCATATCCTCAGCAACCTCCCCCGAAGTTTATAAGAGCAATAGTTAAAATATAAAATATAAACAAGCTGCCTCATTTTATGAAACAGATAAAATTTAACCGTAGGTGCACGGGTTTGCCCATCGCTTAGCTACGTTTATTGCAGCTTAAATGGCACAAGAGGATAAAAATCAAGATATATGCAAATGAAGTAGTACTGTGATAGTGTAGTGGGCAGAGTATTTGCCTTATGAGCAGTCATTCCCGGTTCGAGTCCCACTCCAGTATATTCCATTTTCCATGTCAAATCACTTTATGAGCAATATTTTTTGTTGCATATCCTACTAAATGACATATATTTGTGAACTGGAGTACTGCATTAAATGCAGATGTGAGGTGTCATTATCATAATGTTGTAAAATCCAGAGATAATCACAAGTGCCCCCATACAGTATATGTACACATGAATCAGGGATACAAATTGAAGGTACAATGTGTAATGAATGATAAATCTATAGAGTTTCCAAATCCACCATCTTCCCAAGAACCATTTTGCATTACTATCTAAATTAGTGCAGGGGTAAGCGGGAGTAAGCACTATTAAGCAAGAGTAAGCATATTTAAGCAGTAGTAAGCGGGTTTAAGCCCATTTGCATGGGGGTAAGCAAAGCGCACATAGGTTAAGCAATATTGAAGCTAACTCTTTGTAAGTATATTTAACCGGAGGTTAGCATTGCTTACCATCGTGCAAACCCATGCAAACCCATTTACAAGTGCTTAAAAGTACCTTAATCACTCTGTATGCAACAGCCACTGTTCTGGCCAGAAACAAAATAAACAGCCCCTGCAGGTCTTGAATCCAGGACCCTGTACACTATAGGCACAGTAGTTAACCACTAAGCCATCACAGCAGTACATAAGATTGAGGTATCATCAAACAGATCCTCACTGCAGGAAAATCAAACTGAACATGTGAAAGGAATCTGTATACAGTTTTATGTTGCATAACCTACTACATAACATAAATATGTAAACTGGAGTACTGCATTAAGCCCAGATGTGAGGTGTAAATGTAATAAAGTGTTGAAATCCCCTAATAAACACAAGGACCCCATGCAGTGTATGTACACATGAATCATGAATACCAAACACATATATAACATGTAATGAATAATAAATCAATGGCACAATGCAAATATAATGCAACTTAAATATTAAGCAATGCTAAGCATTGCACAGCCCAGCTTAGGAGGTGTAAGCAATGTGTATACCAGCTAACTCAATCTCCCCATTGTTATATCCCTTTAAGCAATGCCAAACTTAGGTAAACAGGTTTGCCCTTAGTTTAGCCTTTTCAAAACTGTCCAATCATGGTAAAGTGCAGGTAAGCAGTCCTTTGTAAACCCAACAGATGGGAATACATCTCATAACTGGTTGTAGCTTCCACTTGTAGGCACCATTTCTGGAATGGGAGAGGGTGTGCGCTTTCAGGTGAAGTGCTGGGGCATCCAGGATTCCTGAGTCATGGCAGGACTCCTTGTGAAAGACCATGACCAGTGACTGCTGCAAGGCCAGTACCAGGGTTTGCAATACAAAGCAGAAGCCTGTGACCGTCTCGCCCGTGACCTCACCAGTGCCACTGGAATACCCCAAACTGGTGAGCAGGTCAGGCATCACTATGCCAACCTGAAGTAGCGAAAGGGGGATCTCTTTCATCAGGGGATTCAAGAGGCTGGGAGGACAGGGGAAGTCCCAGCCTTGTGTAAGTATCAGTCCACTACCTGTTTAATAATTGCCAGCTCATGTATATTATGGATAGGTATGGATAAATATTCCTCTTATGTCTTTCACAGTGGCAAGTGAGTGGGCTATGAACCAGGAAGCCCATGGATGTAGATTGGAGTTGTTACAACACGAGGCAGGTTTGTAATACCCTTGCATGTACTGTCATAGGAAATAAATCTAAAAGTAGTAGTAAGTTAATTGCCTGTATAAAACCTGTACTGTTTAAGGCATGTAATGCATATACCAGAGAATATGGTAGGAAGAGTCTCATATAGATTGTATGTAATTAAAAGCATAATAGCCAGACAATAAATGTCTAACTGCTGGACTGCATGTGTTTACACTGGTATCATATGGTAATGTAGATTTACAATCACTTAATAGTACTGTCGTATTAAGCACTGTTACCCACACTGTGCTACATAAATAAAATGTGTAGGAACATCTGTATATGACTGCTGTAATCCCAAGAGGTCATATAGTAAAACCAGTTCATGTATATAGTTGTCGACAGCCATACCACTGTGCAAACTAAGGCAATAAGGTAGTGTACTAATACTTGTAAGGTGCAGACAAAAGCACTGACTAGGAAAGTAATGCGAACTACAGCAATATGCTAGTTGTTAATTTACATCTTTCTCTCCCCCACACCATATCTGCAACAATAAACTAAATACACAACTCAACTGGTATGTGTTGACTTAATTCTAATGTTGGGACATATGTCCTATTGTTCGATAATTATTTAAATCTGATTCTATGCATGTGCTATGTTGAAATACTCCCACATTGGTGGCATGCTGCCATCAATGTACCTGCATGCTGTTGCAATTACCACTGTGGTCCCATATTTGCATGTGTTCTATTTGCTATGCAACTGTTCCATATCTGATGTTTGGGTTAATGGGAATATCTATCCATGCTGTTATACCTAATCCTGGAATGTGTTGACTATTACTAACTGACATATGTTGATAAAACAAAAACACCATGACATGTATGGGAATGCGGGTCCCGGCAGACCTACCTGTCCCATCTCAGCTGACCAGTGGCACCAGGCACCAGCATGTCTCGGGCCCAACCTGGGACCTCCTCGTTTGTTGGTCCTGCACCCCCTGGGAGCAGGAGTGGAGAGGAACCTGTCACCCGTCACCAGATCCAGGTCGTGGTGCATAGTGAGCTCTGCAGGGCAGTCGGAGATCTGCTACACCAGCTTGAGGGCCATGTGTCATGCCTAGAGGGTTGGCCTGGCTATCCTACTCATCCCCCAGCACAGCCACCTTCGGGGCTGTGAAGGTGCAGTGGTGACTGCACATGGGTGGGTCCTCAGTCCCACTGTTTCTACTAGGGGGCTCATGGGCTTCTGATTTCCCAGCACCCCTCCCCATCAAGGTGTTTACCCCCAACATGTGTCATATATTGCCCCTGTATGTGTCTTGTTTGTCTTGTCTGTTAACCTACCCAACCTCCCCAAATATACCTACTATCCCTCCCCAACATCCCACTCTCACCTGAAAAAAAAAATAAAAAGGGGCAATCTGTTCCCAAAAAAAAAAATCTCGCACCATACATAGCTGTCCATTTCACACATGCGTCCACTGGAAACATGTAATCTGGTCTAATTGGCTTAACAACGTATTATTGTTGTCCTCACCCTTCTCTCAGGGGTATGTGTCCAAATCTATCTCCAAATTTAGTGTAAATGCACAGCTGTTGCTGTAGAAAAAATGTGCAGCTATGGACCTTCCCTACACTCTTCCTACATATCCCTAGCTATTTCCCCTAATGTCTTTCTCTCTTTGTGCCCCTTTCTCACCACTTTCCTATCAACCCCTTTTCATTTCTTTTAAAGAAGATAGCGCGGGGTAAGTGGGAGTAAGCACCTTTAAGCAGCAGAAAGCAGGTTTAAGCCTGTTTGAGTGGGGGTAAGCAATGCCTACACAGGTTAAGCAATTTAGAAGCTAACTGAGTATAAGAAACTGTAACTGGAAGTTAGCAGTGCTTACCTCCCTGCAAACCTGTGCAAACCCGCTTACAACTGCTTTAAAGTGCTTTAATCACTCTGTATCCAACGGCCCGTGTTCTGCCCAACAAAAAATAAACAGCCTTTGCAAGGCTCGAATGCAGGACCCTGCACACCATAGACAAAGTGATTTACCACTAAGTCATGCCAGATATACATAAATGTGATGTTTTCAGAAACATATCATCCAGCCCAGTCATGCAACAGTACAGAGAATGTATACCAGCATTTAGATGTATGTGTGTGTGCAAATATATTAATATCTAAACAGATACAACATATCCATATATGTGTGTATATATATATATATATATATATATATATATATATATATATATATATATATATATCTATATGGTTCTACCTCACATAACCGAAACACCAAAACACCGACAACGCAATCACCGACACCACATAACCGACAGTACAAAAACACGAAATTCCACATGCCCGACAACGAAATAACCGACGGTACACAAACACGAAACCTCATACACTTCACACACCACAATCAACAAACAAAACACATTCCCCATCCAAAACCACACGCAACACAAGCACACCAAATCCCTACAAACCCACACTAAACCTCACATACACAACTACCTACAACCCTAACCCAAACCCTAACCCTAAGGTCCGTCACTACTGCACACTTACCTGGCCCGCTCCCTAACCCTAACTCACTTATCCCGCCCTAACCCAAACACAATCACTACCGACACTTACCTGACCCGCTCCTAACCCTAACTCACTTATCCGCCCTAACCCAAACACAATCACTACCGCACACTTACCTGACCCGCTCCCTAACCCTAACTCACTTAACCCACCCCTATCCCCACAGACCGTCAATATCCACACTTACCTTACTCGCACCCTAACGTCCGTCACTACCGCATACTTACACAGCCTTTCCCCATGTCGGCATCCTCGGCGGTGCTTTTATCCGTCGGGTCGGTCTTATCCACTGTCGATCTTCTGGGTCCCGTGTCGGTCTTCTCAGCTTCGATCTTCTGGTGCTCGGTTTTCGTGGTCGATGTTCCGGCGTGTCGTTGAAGTGAGGTAGAACCATATATATATATATATATATATATATATATATATATATATATATAATATACATATATATAAATATATATGAACATACATACATGCAAATGGCTACATCGACACATATATATGTCTACACCAATATGTCTGCATATACACAGCAAGTTACATATATGTACGCAGTTATATTTCTATGTAGGTATATACGGACATAGTTATATATATATGTAAGCAGAGGCCAAGGCCTTCAACACCATCCCCCATTCTAGAACCATAGATAAACTTACGAAGCTGGGCATAAATCCCTACGTCACTCCATGGGTTGCCAACTGGCTTACTGACAGAACCCAGACTGTAAAAGTAGCTGACTCCAAATCCAGGTCCAGAGAGGTGACAAGTGGAGTACCTCAGGCCAACACTAAGGGACTCTAGCTAACAAAGTTCGCAGATGACTGCAAAGTGGGAGCCATTATTGAATCCCCAAATGATGTGGATATTCTACAAAAGGGCCTTACAGAAACAGATGCTTGGTGCCAGAGCCATGGGCTCAGGCTTAATGCCAATAAATGTATAGTTGTTCCCTTTGGGAAAAAAACATGTACCCATGAATTATCACATAGATGGCAGTACACTAAACACCCACAAAATAGTAGAAAACCACAGAAGAACCAACCAGCGGAATGTGAGCAATCCAAAGGACACCAAGTTTATTGAAGTTAAGTGCTTTCATCTCTATTACAGAGACTTCCTCAGAAAAATATTGCACAAAAATCCAGCCAAATATATAAATGGTTAATTGAGGGGTGGGTATATATTTGGCTGGGTTTTTGTGCAATATTGTTCTGAGAAGTCTCTGTAATAGAGAGGAAAGTGCTTAACTTCAATAAACTTGGTGTCCTTTGGATTGCTCACATTCTGCTGGTTAGTACACTAAACACCGAAAGTGTGATGAGAGACTTTGGGACACAGGTGGACAGTGGTCTCACCTTCGATAACCACATTGCCACAACAGTCAGGAAATCCATCTATGTGGCACACCTCATCACTAAGGGCTTTTCATCCTGAAAAAAGGAGTTCATTGTCCCACTGTACTCATCCCTCATTAGACCCATTATAGAGTACAATGCCCCAATTGGTATGTACCTCACAAGACATCTGCAACAGCTGGAAAGGCCGCAGAAATACCTCACTAAAAGAATCACAGGCCTAAAGCAGGTGCCCCATGATGACCATCTAAAAAAACTTCAGCTATACTCTGTGGCTTATCGTCTACTCAGAGGTGATCTCTTCTTAACATACAAGGCCATGACAAACCCTGAGATGTTGGACATGCTCCATTTAAAGAAATCCCAATCCCTCAGAGCTACATGCTCCAGTGATCTAAACCTTGTCATCACAATGAACAAAACATGCTGGAGGGATAGGTTCCTGAGACTCCCCATATTCTTGAATAGACTGACCATACATGTCAAGCAGAGCACCTCCTTGGCCCTCTACAAAAGGACCTTGATGATTGGATGGGAGATAGGAAATTCACCTCAGGGATCACGTCAGTCACCCTGCTAGACAGGGGTCCAGGGAAGTAAATATCATGGGAAGAAATATCCAGGGAATTGTTATGGCTAGGCTTGTATAGGCCCTAGGGCCGATAGCCTAGTACCAACCTATACATATATATATATATATATATGGCCATACATCCGTAGACAGCAATGGTAGATTAACTAAAACATATATGTCCACATGCACCGTTAATGGGGTTGAGAGGCCCCAAACAATATATGTCTTGTACGAATAGGCATGCCCCCCCCCCCCCACAGACAAACACGTCCTCCCTGCAATACACTACCAAGTGTTGCAGATCCCATAATCAGGACTTGACATGACATGGGCACAAGATGTTAACAGTACTACATACCACCTGTATTATGTCAGGCTGGTATTGGTAACATATCATGCGGTACAGTCTGGCTCCCATAGGAAACATAAAATGTGGAAGCTATCATCATCCCCAGGATACATATACACAGACACATATATGCAGCTACAGATATACACACACACATATATATATATATATATATATATATATATATATATATATATATATATATATATATATATATATATATATATATATATATATATATATATATATATACATACACATATATATATATATATATATATATATATATAGATATACATGTGACTACACACACACACGCAGAGATATGTACAGTAAGATACATATGTAGAAGGTGCACACAATATGGAACAGCCACTATACCTACAGTTAACACCTTAACAACTGGACACTGTATGGGCCACCCATACAAATGATAATTGTTGACAGCAACATATACCCACAGAGAGGTCATAGGAAAAAAACACCACACACAGGTTTGCAGAAATGGAAAACCTTTATTTGTGTACTATTACAGTTCTATATGCCATGTCATATAGCTGTTCAGACACTGACATCCATATAAACAGAGTAATGCAACTGTGAACAGTTATACTAATACAGTAGTCTGGAAAGGTTCACAGCTGTTGCTGTCCAGGTCAAGCCCTTCAAATTGTACAATAGTAAAGAAAGACTTGGCCACAGGATACCAAACAATCAACAGTAAGTAATGCAGGTGTATAGTTCAGCAGCCTCTATCTACACCCTGTACAAAATCACTAGGTGGTAAAGAGTTCATTTGACCAAATGGGATGTAACTGTTACATAACAAGGCATATCTGACACCAGCACAAGCACACTGACAAACAGAACAGTCTGTATGGCAAGAGGCAGTAGGCCTGCATTAACCCCGTTTATGTAAGTAATGTAAATATGGGTAAAGTATATGGTACTGTACATCCAGATACCTTAAGGCAGCTCACCCCTGATACTCCCACATTTTGTAACAGCCTAGGTCATTTATGGTGCACCCTCCCAGACTCAATAATACAGGGCCAGATACCACTGTTACATACACTGGCCTCTGGAGTGCATAAGGGCACACATGTATTGTGTAGGTGAAGCCCACATATATATGGCCCCGGCCCCACCATATATGTGGGGAATACAACAGCAGTGGACTGATGGCAGTAATGGCAGTGTGATATACTTACAGCCCACTACAGAACAACCCCTGACAGCATGTTATATGTGTGAAGCTGGGTATGTAGGTGGAGGACAGCGGCTGGAACACAGGCCCATATGTGAAAAACTGTTGCCATACACTAAGCAAGTCACTGGTGTTACAGGATAGTCTGCAACATACCCTTAGTTAGTGAATTGAGGTTAGAAACATAAATGGATGTAGCCATGTACTGATAGCACTCAACACACACACTGCCAGTGAAATATCTGACACAGGACCTGTGTGGTGGACAGACAAAACATGATAGGCACACTTCTGGCCACCAAGAGGATAGGCCCACAGTTGAGAGCTATGCAGACATACTGCATTCCAAGGTAAACTAGTATGTACACACACACACACCCTCAGTACTATGCAAAGCATAACACAACTCTACTCGCAGTCTGTCTGTAGTTCTGGAACCTCCTACAAATATGTGGCTGGCCTGAGTGTGCCGGTTCTCCTGTAAGAAGTATTGCTACCTGCTGTCTGTAACACTGATGCCCACATATAGGAAGGATGTCCATCACACGGGAAAGGTAAAGGGACAGCGCCCACATGATGTAGGGATTTATAGTAGGTGGTTGCCATGACAGTGGTAATTGAAAGTACTACACAGCAAGCTGCATGCAGTTAGCAAGTGTAGGACACTGATTGGTGCAGAGGCCATCACCTGATCAAGTGCATCACCTACTAAAGCCAGGCTGTAATCTATTCAAAGCAGCTCAATCCATTCACTGGGGAGAGAGGTAGAGAGCGAGAGAGAGAGAAAGAGAGAGAAAGAAAGCGAAAGTGTAAGCGTAATTGGAAAACAACAAAAAAAAACTAAAGCTCATCACACTAACAGCTGAAGACACAGGAATTTAGCCAGCTGCCAGTCATAAAGATATGATTTCCACAAAAGGTATGTGAAGAATATGTACATGTATTAGAATGTAGTACCTGGCCCATCATAATGGGATAGATGATGTGGAATGAGTTATATGTGCTATCAGGTGTTGTGATGATGTTTAACTGAACAACTGCTATGGACAATAGTGCCTGTCCCTGTGGGTAGTGGGCCATAGCTGTTAACTGTGCAGGTCAGCACTGACAGACAAAATGTAAGCCATTATAGTGTGTGCTTTGTAATGGGAAGTATGTATAGTACGTGGCCAATATCTGGTGGTGGAAGTAATGCCATTATGATGGACATGTGGGAGCCAGGGCCCACCACTGGCAGGATACTCAGGTGAATCTGTAATGTAGCATGCCAGAATGCCATAGGTGTGTAATAGGGTTACCTGCAATCAGGTCCCACATATACCCCGCTAATGTCAGCCCATGTGGCACCTGTCTATGTTGTAGCAAGGCAGAACATTGCAGCTGTGCAGGAAGGTGTTGTGAGATTGTGGCTCTGATATCTGAATGTACCCCACATATAGGTATGCATATGTGAACATATGTCACATATATAATATATGAGGATATATATATATATATATATATATATATATATATATATATATATATATATATATATACCTATGTTTAGACATATATATGTGCACATATATATGACATCACATATATCTACACATATATAGATATATACCTATATGCACATATCTACAAACACACAAACATATGTATGTAAAGACATGTCCCCTATATCACTACCACAGTGATGTGTGCTATGTGCGAGGCAGCATGACACATAGCAATACACACAGATATCTATAGCTGGCAGTGTGTGCACCATGGGCAGCTATGTAACATGTTAGTCCATTGTTGGAACCACATTGCCCCCATCTGTGAAGTATGCAATGGGAATATGGGGAAGTCTGGCAGGTACACATGTGGAGGTGGTCAGGATTGGTAGATAGAGAGGCCAGTTTACAGGGGTGGTATGTGACACATGTGGTGGGTAAACACTGTGGATGGTGTGTGTGTGGTCTGTGATGTGGACGCCTCATGGTCCCCAATATGGGCATAATGGGAACAAGCCTCCCACCAACTGTCACTCACAACAGCAAAATCATGTCCCGAAGGTGCCTGGTCTGGAGGCTGAGCAGGAGGAATATGTTGGCCGTGTGAATGTGCACTGGGTGCCTCAGACTGATGTAACACATCCCTCATGCGTCTGTGGAGTCTGGTATGGAACAGACCCTAGACCTGAGCTCAGGGGACAGAAACATGTCGGTGTGTGCCCTGAGGTGGGGGGGGGCAATATCCACTGTGTGGTTCCACCTGATGGTATTGCTGTAACAGTACATGAGGAGGCCCCAGGTTGGAACACACATGTGATGTGGCCAGGTATCATGGGCAGATGGGTGTGGAGAGGTGGATCATTTGGCCAATAGAACATATACATGTTATTGTGTCACTGTTATAGACTATTTGTTGGCAGTAATAGTCCACACAATCCCAGTACATGTCCAACAGCATGCATAGATATTCCCAATAACACAGACTGTCAGATGTGCAGCAATCTAGGAGCAGCCATGCCACTGGTATATATGTAACCATAGTGGCCCTGACAATGGCATGCAGGTAAATAGTCTGTAACAGACCAGCAATGATAGTGTCCACACAGGGGATATGGCTACAATCACATAGCAGAAGGTGTGGTACAATACAACATCTGAAAGAAATGTTAGTTAAGCTGTAGCCATACCTAATG
The DNA here is from genome assembly GCF_019279795.1 of Protopterus annectens. Lineage (NCBI taxonomy): Eukaryota > Metazoa > Chordata > Ceratodontiformes > Protopteridae > Protopterus > Protopterus annectens. The sequence goes on along the minus strand of NC_056749.1, from coordinate 103,461,248 downwards.
AGTTGTGTGTATAGTATATAGATATGGTGGGGGATGACAGATGTTTATTACGAAATGTGGTAACCTTGCCATATGAGTTGCTCAGACCTGTTTCCATCTTTATGCCTTTCAGCCAAGATGGCACATGCACAGTTGCCCACCTTTTCCAATGTTAAGAATGACATGGTGATAGCACTCATAATCCAGCACTATCCACTGCTGTTTGGCAGTCACGCACATGAACAGCAGGAGTGGACCGCCCTGTGGAATGGCCTAGTCCACAGGGTCAATGATGTCAGAATGCACAACTGCAGTTATGAGCAAGTCCGACATCATTGTACTGACCTGCTTTGCAATGCCCATCGGCGTGCTGCTGCAGTCTGGGGAGATCACCTCACCACAGGAGGAGGCAATGCCATCCATCCCCCCTGACACGTGTGGAGGAGCTCCTTGCCACCCTCGTGGCACCTGCCCATCCAGAACACCAACAACCACTGGAACCATTCATGGAGGTGGGTATCACCCGCACACCAGCTGAGGAGCGTGCAGGTAAGGACACAGGGCACATCAGTAGACCACTGTTGTGTAAATATCCACAGTGGTACAGATAGTTCATGCATATCTGACATGTCATAGATATATTGTGTTGCTGCATTGTAGTGATAAACAGATGTCCAGATGTGGTAGTATTGTAGGAATTTACCATTGATGTATGCTAGTACTGCACCCAGCCTGTAGCAGTGCCACAGGTGTGGCCACTGACATTGCATCTCTCACCCTGTTATGTAGGTCCATCCAGGATAACAACAAGGCAGCAGCCTGTAGCTGGTGAGTATGTTTTATGTAGATGCAAAGCAACACACCGAGCATGTAATGGTGATGGTATATTCCATGCACACATCTAACACACCTACCCTGAATGCATGCTGCACATGTGCATGTATTGTTGCTGTGAAATGCACAGTCTCACAGGGGTGACCATGATGGGGTATTGGAAGGGTATGTCACACACCTGCATGATAACTAACATCCTGTCATTGTGGAATGTGTCTACAGAGAGTAACATACTGTTGGTATTCATGGCCTACAGTAGTGACATGTTCTGAACAACACCCATATGTAGTGCAACACCAGTGTATATACCTGTAGGACAATGCCAACTGCTGCAGAGATACACTATGGCATAACTTATTACAGTAGTCCACATTATCAGTTGGGCCTAGGCTGCAACATGTGGTGTTCAGTGTATGGGACACTGCAAAGTGACGCAAATGTGTAGGGCTTACCTCTCATGCATCTGCATAAAAGCTGAGGGGGGGGGTCTCAGCATGACACACCAGTGCACTGCAACAGGGATCCTAAGGATGGTAGTAATGGCTCTATCTGCATATAGTCAGGTTCAGGACCTGTGGCAGCTGTAACCCTACCCACACTGCAATAATGACTGCATTGTGTGAACACCATGGGATGTGCACATGAGTTGACCTTGCAATCATGCAGATTAGGGGACATGTGTAGGGCAGACTGAACATACACTGGCAAATGCAGAAGGCCCACACTGGTATACCCCTGCCATGAGCAGTGACTGCTGTAGTACACACAACAAAAGGTGTGATAAACCATCATGATAAGGGTGTGCACACATATGCCCACATGGTGTGTATGCATTGTGGTCAGCAGCCACACACCTAACACAATCTGTAGACACTGCATGCGAAAGTACAGGACATATGTCACATACGGTGCTTGGGTACTGCTAAGATATGCGGTGATGTGGTCCCATGGGAGATCAAGGATGTGTGTGTAAAGTCAATAAAGATATGTACACCCTCCATAGCCATGGTATGCTCTGATGGTTTTCAGTGTAGGAATTTCTGCAGTGATCATACATGGTCTGTTGATGTTGACAGCTGTAACTCAGGCATCAGGCATTCACAAATGACAACAGTCCAGATATCATCCCGGGTATGTGTTGCTGAAAACACAGGGGCTGTGAGAAGTAACACTGACATAACTGACACAGTACTACACATTCTGCAATGGGTTGTACACCTGTGAGTTGTGGTGCACAGTACAAGGCAGGGTGCAGAACAGGTGCACAGCAATACTGTGTACATGGGTGCAGTGGAATTCAGGGAAGGGGCATTACCTAGTGACACAGCACATGCATCACACACATGTATACTGTTGCTAGCATGGATTGACTATAGCTGAACTGCATACTGTTCTGTATTATATGTTCTGCATTTTGGAAGATTGGTAATAGGAGGACTGTGTGTATGATCATTGTGCAACCTCACCTGTACGTGTGTGTGCATCCTCGTGATTAGTTAGTTTGCCTGGAGGGTCACTCTGGTGAAGTGATGGGAGGTAGAAGCATGTATGCATGCATGTGTGTGCATGACCTCACCAAGGCTTTTGACACCATCCTCCATTCTGGAATTATAGCTAAACTCACTAAACTAGGTATAAATCCCTGTGTCACAAGATGGGTTGCCAACTGTCTCACTTACAGAACCCATACTGTAAAAGTTGCAGAATCCAAATCTGACCTCAAAGCAGTGACAAGTGGAGTACCACAGGGTTCCATCCTGGGACCTCTCCTGTTTGGTATCTACTTCTCTGAAGTACAGGCTAACACAGAAGGCCTCTGGCTAATGAAGTTCACAGATGACTGCAAACTAGGAGCCATAGTCAAGTCCCCAAATGATGTGGACATCCTACAGAAGGGTCTCGTTGAGACAGATGCCTGGTGTCAGAGCCATGGTCTCAAGCTCAATGCCAAAAAGTGCAGTGTCATCCCCTTTGGTAAAAACTCTTTACCCATAAACTACCAAATAAGCAGCAATCTACTTAACACTGAATGTGTGATAAGAGACCTTGGGACCCAGGTGGGACCCAGGTGGACAGTAGTCTCTCCTTTGATAGTCACATCGCCACAGTAGTCAGGAAGTCCTTCTACATGGCACACCTCATCATAAAAGAGTTCTCATCCAGGAAAAAAGAGGTCATTGTTCCCCTCTACTAGATACTCATTAGACCCATTAGAGAGTACAAAGCCCCTTTTGGAATGTACCTCACAAGACATCTGCAGCAGCTGGAAAGGCCACAGAAGTACCTCACAAAGAGGATTACTGGCCTCAAACAAATGCCCACTGACCGCCTCAAAAAACTCCAGCTTTACTTTGTAGCATATCGCCTACTCCGAGGTGATCTCTGCCTAACATATAAAGCTATGTCAAACCCAGAGCTGTTGGACATGCTACACCTAAAGAAATCCCAATGCCTCTGAGCTACATGCTCTAGGGACCTAAGCCTCGTCAACACAATAAACAGGACATGCTGGAGGGATAGATTCCTGTCCCAGAGGCTTCCCATACTCTGGAACAGGCTACCCATTTATGTCAAGCAAAGTTATTCATTAGCGCTCTTCAAGAAAAATCTTGATGAGTGGATGGGAAATAGGAAATACACCCCGGAGATCACTTCTGTGTCTCTGCTTGACAGTGGCACAGGAAAATAACTTTCTTGGGTGGCGTAAGCCAGGGAACCTTGTTGGCTAGGCTTATGTATGCCCTTGGGCCGATAGCCTAGTACCTACCTATGAACCTATGAACCCATGAACCTATGTGTGTGTTTGTATGTGTGGCCATGTATGCACATGTGTGATTGTGGGGTGTTCATATGGCTGTACCCCCCTTTGGGACCATGCAGTACATGGATATGGACTGCCACATTACACACCAGGAATATCTGTCATGTGTGTAATCACAGGACAGCAAATAGTATAATATGGTCAGCAGCATGGAATAGGCATCCAGAGGGAAGGTAGACTCCAGGTACACACTTAATATCACAGTCAGCAGAGAGGTCACCTACAATCCATGTATGCAACTCTACAGATGCATTGGGGAAGTAATAGTTAACACCAGGGAGTGTATCCAAATATTACAGGTGTCTCATGATGGACTGATGGAGCGGCATATCTGGCATGCACTGAGTATTACATACACATGACACACCAGTGTGAGGTATTATGGATACAACATAGTATCCCACACAAATGTGGGCCATGCACATCATTTCCGGCCATACAGAGGGTGCATACTGAATGGCAGCAGTGAGGCCATGTAAATCCACTACACACAGTTCAGGTAGGTAAAGTAGCAACAAGCCTTGTGTTGTGACAACTTGTGTGGGCATTTAGGGGACTGTGATGTTAATGAGTGGTATCGATGTGTGTATGTTAACAAGTGTGATGCAGCATGGGGTAACACATGGACATATACGTGGGACAGTCTGTAAAGCCATGGACAGGTAGGTATTACGGAGGTGTGTGTGTGTGTGAGTGTGTGTGTGTGTGTGTGTGTGTGTGTGTGTGTGTGTGTGTGTGTGCATGCGTGTGTGTGCGTGTGTGTGTGTGTGTGTACTGTTAGGCAATGCTGTACAGGTTTTAAAGTGTGTTTATTGTTTTCCCCCACAGGTGGCGAGGTGGGTCAGGGTCCCTCCTGCATGCAATCTGATGTAGGTGTCCATACATCACCGATAATGATGATAATAATGTTGAGGCACAGGTGGGGCTGTCAGGGGCCGACACTGTGCCAACATTTGACATCCCCCTTTTAGCCACCCCACCTCTGCACACAGTTTCAGTGCCTATACCCACCCCATCACCAGTGGCCATAGCAGAGGGATAGCTGGCATTCAGTGGCAATACACAGGAAATTGTGGTAACCATGCCTAGTATGTCCAGTCACAGCAGGCATAGCAAGATGTCCGGCAGGCTGCCACATAGGCAGATGTCCCAGGGTGCTCGTGGTAGGGCTGCTGGACATCATGCCCCTGGCAGAGGTGACATGGCTGCTATTGGCAGAAGTATGTTTCAGGCTGTAATGGTGGCCCAGGTATGTATTGAGCATTACACCAGACTGGGCCTTAGGCTGCAGAGGGCTGCTCTCACATCTGTAAGCAACAACCTCCATGAATTGTCTTGTGCCATCCATACTTATACTGAGCAAGCAGATAGATGGCATGATGAGATGATGGCCCTCATCGGCTGTGGTGTGTCCATGCTTTGATGTGTAGTGGGGATGTGGTGACACCCATGTGGGCGTGGACCAGCAAAACCAACAGCTGGCAGTCAACATAGAAGTGCTAGGACACCAAGGGTCTCCCGTAGTGGCAGTAGCAGCCCCGGCAGTGTTGGGGTTGTGATGTCCACACCACAGCAGGCCATGTGCACGTGGTCCTGGCCAGTCCCAGGAGGGACCTGGTACCAGCAGATAAATGTCATCAGCAGGTGAGAGTAGCACATCGATGCCTGTACCCAGACATGCCTACAGAACCCCTGGCAGGCATAGTGCATGTGTCCATGGCTGGAGGCAGTGAACTGCACACCCTGCCAGGTATGGTCTGCAGCTGTCCATAAACACCTGTGTAGGGCAGCCACATGGCAGAACTGTGTGCATCCATACCCACACACTGTGCAAACACACCTAGGGCAACCCCATACCTACACACACCACATCACCTCGGCCAGTTCCCCAGAGTACACCCCTCACCCACACACATGGTGTCAAATGTATGGCCCACCCTCAGCCAAACCACCACCAAACCAAACCAACACCACACCCTGTGCATATGATGATACCTGTGCCCCGTCCCTGTCATCCATACCATCAATGCAGGGACAGGCTGATATTGTTCTGATGCACATGGTGAATGTACAACAGTGTACTACAGTCCTGCAGTGTAACATGTTGTATGGAGTAGAGTGTGAGGCATATTTGACAGGTAGTGTAGCCATCCAGCAATGATACCTTATAACTGTTAGTAACACTGGTTGGTTGTGGTCTCTAAAATGTTATCCAATTGTGTTATAGGTGTACATGTATCAGCACCAGGATGCTCTGTGCATATGATGATACCTGTGCCCCATCCCTGTCATCCATACCATTGATGCAGGGATAGTCTGATATGGTTCTGATGCACATGGTGACTGTACAACAGTGTACTACAGACCTGCAGTGTAACATGTTGTATGGAGTAGAGTGTGAGGCATATTTGACAGGTAGTGTAGCCATCCAGCAATGATGCCTTATAGCTGTTAGTAACACTGGTTGGTTGTGGTCTCTAAAATGTTATCCAATTGTGTTGTAGGTGTACATGTGTCAGCACAAGGATGCCCTGTGCATATGACGATACCTCTGCCGCATTCCTGTCATCCATACCATCGATGCGGGTACAGGATGATATGGTTCTGATGCACATGATGACTGTACAACAGTGTACCACAGTGCTGAAGTGTAACATGTTGTAGAGAGGAGAGTGTGAGGCATATTTGGCAGGTAGTGTAGCCATCCAGCAATGATGCCTTATAGCTGTTAGTAACACTGGTTGATTGCAGTATCTATAATGTTATCCATGTGTGTTGTAGGTGTACATGTGTCAGCACGAGGATGGACTGCAGTCATATTGCACAACGGGGTATGTCACTGTGCTGACACAATGGCTGTGACATATCTGGAGTACAGTCGAACACATTTCACAGGTTACTATACATGTTATTGCCTGTGCCACATGGACAGGTGGCCCGCTGAGGCATGTATACCCTGCAACCTGATGTAGACCCATCCACATACACGCACACTGTTACTTGCCAACACTGGAACTAGACTCCTACCTAGCTATGTCGTAATACTGACATGTGTGGCTTGCATTGCACACACCACACAGTGTTTAGGGTGAGGTATGTCCTAGGTTTTGTGGTACATGCAGAACATCCCCTGGCATGTACAGTATGCTAATGGGGGATGTAACGGGTGTATTTGGATGATACATAGTGTGACATACCGTCATATACACATTTACAGACACATAACAGGTAGACACACATCTGAGATACCAGGGCCTGCTAACTACCTTGACCCTGTCTCCAATGTTTTACAGGTAGGCTGCCCACATCACATGCATAACTGGCTTGGATTGTGGTAACAGTTACATGTATAATACGAGACACTAAAACCAGGAAATAAACACAAAAAGGATCCAAATAGGAGCAAAACCAATGCCAAGTAAACCAAAACGTGCTGAAACACAGGACAAATTTATTGCAGTAAAGCGCTTTTCGTCTGTGTGGTACACAGACTTCTTCAGACAAAAAGAACATTAGTTAATCACAGCTTATATACATCCCTAAATTGCCTAATTGACTAAGACCAAGCACAATTAGGTTAAACTGAATTAGTGAAGTAATGAAGTCAATATTACCTACACATTGCCTGCTAAATTCAAAACATTATAAGGTAATGTGTGTTTAAAAATGTGTGTTTAAAAATAGCCTTAGTAAAGATGGCTACACTTAGAAGTAAAATACAAGAATATAAGAATGTAAAAATATAATATATATGTCAAAGAAATATACAATAAAAAACTGCTACCTAAAATAAACAACAATGAATACAATCACATTCCCACAAGCAAGCATTGCATATTACATAAGAAAATATAATCAGTTAACCCCACAAACTATTTCCTTAAGGTATTAATCTATATTTAACCTTTAAGCGAATGTCGATGTGTATACAAGTTTAAGTGGAACAGTTCATATAAAGGTGCATCAATTCAAGTAAAAGTATATGTACTTAAATACGTATATATACATTTAAATTGAAATTTGCATTAACAAAATTGCAACTGTAGCTATGCTGATGTAAATCATACAATCATATTCATACCCTCTCTAATGTTTACCTATATAAAGATCTTTGAAACTGCTCATCTTAATAAATTCCTCAATTTAAGCAGAGAACTGATGGAACAACCCTCATTAAGACCAGGGAAAGCGTAGGCATTCAGTCTAATCTGCCATCTCAGTTCTAGTGCTTCTAAGAGTAACTGTGATGGGGCCCCTCTTTTGTTCTCAACTAGTTGCTCCTATTTGAACAGTTACATGTATGATTGATGGTGACAGTGGTAACCATAACGTGGTACATGGGACATATAACTGGTGTAACTTGATGTAGTAACAGTGTACACAGCACCCACATCCCCCACTGGATATTATACTCCCTGAAACCCATGATGACACTCTGCCATACCCACCATCACACATTGGCCATGACTGTGATACAACCCATAGTATACCCCAGCATTGGTACTACAGGGATATGCATCTCATGCACATGTCACATGCATAGTAGGGAGTCAGTCAAGTGTAGGTTGCCTGTACATATCCCAGCTGGATACCTGCCATCTGTACATCTGTACAGGGACTGACAGTCATCAGCTTGGCAGGTAGCTATGCAGTAGCATGAGTGCATTGACAGACCAGTAAGGGGTATATACTGTGACACAGCTCACACACGAGGGATACAACAGGGAGCCGTCAGTGTCCAGCCATGCTCGCAGGTGTGCCTGTTGTCAGTACTACATTAAGCACTCTGCTCTTGCCTGGGTTACCACCGTCAACAGTAGTACTGTCATGATACATTACATGCCAGTGTGACAGCATGTACCCTGGGCTACTACACCTGTATGTCACACATTCACATGGATAACAGTACTGTACAGGCCTCATATATGTATGTGTCCCACACATGATACTCACACCTCTTGCTACTGTAATGACAGCACAGAGGTGCATGTATTGTACATGGCATTACATACACTTATTACAGGTTATCAGACTGGATTGTGTGTCCTGGTTACCACGGCTAAGCTATGCTTAGCAAATATCAACATTGCTGCAATATAACAGCTAAGCTGATTTGCACACTGGTAAGTGCTGCCCTCACTTTGTAAGTGCCTGTACATTTACCCATAGCTTAGCACCGCTTAGCTTCGAGCAAACCCATGCAAACCCACTTAAAGCTGCTCAACACTGAATTAACCACTCTGTATCCGACAGTCCTTGTTCTGCCCAGCAACAAAATGAATGCCCCCCATGCAGGTCTTGAACCCAGGACCCTTTATATTGAAGTCACAGCACTTAACCACTACGCCATGACCGCTGTGGAGACAGCTGTTGTTTTACCAATATAGCTGTCAGTACATATATTGAGTAGTATTGTGCAATTGTCTTTAGTTCCTAATTTGTGTAGTCATTGTTATTATTATGACTGTTGCATCACATATGCTGTTTTATCATTATGTGTACATAGCAGATACATATGGTGAGATACATGTGGGAGGGTATACACAACAGTGACGTTTACTCATGACAGGAATATGGTTGTATACATATCATAGGTGTATATATGTCTACATGTACATACACATGTATACTCATACATATGTCTGTATATACATCTGTATAGTGCTACATATATATGGTCATGTGTACATCTCTTCGTATATACATATGTATACATAATTCTACATAGATATATGTGTATATAGCTATATATGTATGCACATCCTATGTGCACAGATATGCATAGTTATGTTGGTATATATATATATATATATATATATATATATATATATATATATAGCTATATGTGCATCCATATCTTTTCTGATATGCCTACTACTGTCAATATATCTGTAGATAGCCATATGTATATGTGCATATGTATCACTATCTGTATATGTGTAGACATATATTGCTCTGTATATGTATATATCTGGGTGTGTATATGTATATCTATGTACATATATATACCCATCTATATATGTCGATATGTATATGTGTAATCATATATGTAGATATCTGAATAATTATATGTGCATATATTTTCACCATATGTCCTGGACATGGAGTGTAGCCCTATGACAGCCCCTATAGTCCCAACTTCATAGTGCAAGAGGATGTCAGGTATGTACAGCAGGTATATTAGTAGACAATTGCTACTGTAATTGTGATTGTCTTCACAGACATGGTGTGTGTGGGAGGTCACATCTGCTTTTCACATATGTGCCATTGGCTACTGACAGACATACTGAGGACATCATAGTAAAGTACCACTGCTAGCATGCAATGCCCCTGTGGACTGCAGCAGAGATATTCTCCAATATATGTGGACATTCTGACACACTCTGTACAATCCAGAGTTATGCACAAAACCCCTTAGTGCAAAACATGTGTTCCATGCCTGACAATATGGATGTTAACAGCCATGTAGATGGGTATAACACATAATGACTGGTATATATTTGCCACCATAGGTTATGCATTCACACACCCCTATCTGGTCTGACACATAATAACCACTGGTACAGGGGCGCCATGGCCATATACTACCCACTAGATATTGACATACATCTGTACAGCATCCCACTGCTCTGTCTGACATACGTGACTGTTAAGGGAGGTGTGGCAGCAGTACATCTGGCAAGTATCTGGACATGATATCTCACTGGGTAAGTACACTAAACTGCTAGGCATGTAACAATGCACTGTGCAGGCTACAGGCAGACCGGCTAAACACTGGCCTACATCTCCTATGGGGGAATGCACATGTACCTGCATATATAACAGACTCTACAGGCATGTCACAGCACAGGGTAAGATACGCCTGTGTGAAAGTGCATAACCACAACCAATGTGAACATAGCCACAGCCACATATGGTAAGCTAGCATAATATTACAGTATATGGACTATCTGTTCAACGCCATCCTCATATGTGCCACTCACACACTAACCCTACATATACTGGGCTGCTATACAATTTCGTCTGATGGCTTTCTGTGGTATGGGACATGTGTGTGTATGGCCCTACAAACATGTAAGCCAATACAGTAACATACAGTGGAGCAGCATGTAACATCAGATAGGAAGAGAACTCAAACCAAGAACCAGAACTCGACTGTAAAATTAATACCACAGAGGCACGAGCTCAACCAACCAGCACTTTATTGCACAAGACACACTGGTTCTCCACTACTGACCTAGGTTTCGTCCCGTAAGACTTCTTCAGAGTGTGTTGACCAAGGCTTAAATACAAACAGTAAATTCAATTATTCAATCCAGTTAAAAATTCAATCAATTAAGATATCATTGGTTAAAACATTTGAGCTATTACAAAAACAATTAAGCATTCACAAAAAATGAATAAACATTCACAAAAAACACTCCACCCACCAAAACTCAAAAGTAAAGTAAAAAACACTAAAACAATTGGGTAAAAAATGGATGCTATTGAGTTATGATAAACTATGAACATATATATATGTAATACAGCCAAAAAATGTATATATAACCAAAAAATATTTTGTTAAAAGTATGTTAGTATAATTGTTTTAAGTAAAAAATAAAAATATATATGTATATATTTTGTATAAATAAATATATGCTGAATATTGTGTAAATAGACCCTAATGAACAATAATAATGTACTATAAAACATCTTCCAAGGCATTTTAACCTAAAATATGCCTTAACCTCAAAAATGGCTTAATCGATATAAACTCATTCAGACCCGGATGTTGATATGCGTTCAATCTGAACTGCCATTTGAGCTCGCATACATCTAAATGATAATCGGTAGTCCTACCTTGTTGGTCTTTGACTAATTGTTGTATAACACAAAATTTGAAGCTATGATCATTATATGCTATGACATGTCTAGCCAATGCATTGGTAGGCTTCTTATGCTGAATATCTAAAATATGTTCTTTTATCCTCTCCCTAAAACGTCTACAGGTCTTACCCACATAAAAGGCAGTACATGCCTGACATTTCGCAAGATAAACAACGTTTATAGAAAAACAATCATAATGTCCCAAGATGTTAATGGGTATATTGTTGATTACAATTCTATTCCCTGTGGGCAAAATCTTCGTACAAGTAAGACATCTACCACATTTAAAGTTCCCCATGATTTTATTGCTACAATTAGCATTACTTCTAGCTGTTCTTTCAAACATATCCTTCAGGGCTAAATCTTTGCGAAAAATGAACTTGGGTTGGCGTGCAGCAAAACCTTTGAAATCTTTTAATCTAATGAATGATTCCCAATTCTTTTCAATAATCTTTCTAATATAATCAGCGTCAGCGTTAAAGGTAAGTACAAACAAAAAACATTTGTTAGATAGAACATTTTCCCTACATTGATCAACTGTGTCACTAAAAAAATCATCTTTACTTTTAAGGATGGGTTGAGTAATGCCTCTTTCCCTTTTAAAGAGTATCTCTCTTCTGATCTCATCACACATATACTTGGGATAACCTCTATTCAAAAATAGTTTTACCATAAAATCTAGTTCAAACTAAAAGTCCACCTCTTCACTGACCATGCGTGCTGCCCTGACCATTTGGCCTTTTATAATGGCTCTTTTTTGATGACCAGGGTGCCAGCTGTCAAAATGCAAGTATAAATTGGAAAAGATGGGCTTTCTGTATATTGTCGAGGCAAGACAGCCCTTCTCTTTGACATATGTCAAACATATATCTAGATATGTGATTTTTTCTTCTTGAATTTCATGGGTGAACTTTAAAAACCAAACAGTTTGATTAATGTACTCAATAAAGGCATCCAATACTGCCCTCTCACCTTGCCAAATAATAAATATATCGACCAAAAAACGTGTGTACAGTTTAATAAATGGACGATATTCACTGTTTAAAACATAATTGGCCTCCCAAAAGGCCATAATATAATTGGCATAAATGGGGGTGCAAGCCGCCCCCATAGCTACACCTGTATGCTGTCTGAAAAAGTGATTTTCAAAAAACAAAAAATTGTTGCACAAAACCAATTCCATTAACCTAACGTATGTATTAATACCTTCCTGGTCAAAAATACCCGTTGCAAACAACTGTTCTTCCAGCCATACCAAACCGACTTCATGTGGAATGACTGTAAAAAGATTGACCACATCAATAGTCATGAAGCAAAAGCTGTCTTGAAGTTCTACTTTCTTAACTTTATCTAAAAAATGCCAAGAATCCTTGATGATGTGAGAAAATCTTTTTAACCCTGGCTTCAATTTAAAATCCAAAAACTGACTAATAAAAGAAACCTTGCTTCTCTTGCCATCCACAATTGGGCTGAACCGAATATTGTCCAGACCTTTGTGGATTTTGGGAATACCAAATATTCCACTAACAACCGGAAATTTGTTAAACATGAATTGATATTCAGTTTCGCTGATCTCCCCCTGAAATAACATGTCATCAAGAGCCATATCCACCTTTTTGTAGGCTAAATTAATTTCGTTCTTACTAACTTCTGTATAATTATCTTCCATAAGCATAGTGAACATCTCATTATCATAATCCAATTTATCTACTATTACGACTCCACTACCCTTATCGGGTTTCATAATGCGTATATTCTTAATACTACATAAGTAATTAATAATGTCAAGTTCATCCTGGGTCGTATTACTAAAATATATGGGTTTTTTGTTCATAAAAAAATTCCTAATATCTTCTTCACAAATGCTTTCAAATAATTCCACTATTTTTGTATAGGGTGGGTTAAAGAAGCTAGGCCTATGGTGACTTAATGTGTTAACTGTACATTCACCACTACCCTCAGGTCCAAAATAAGCTGCCAAATTCAATTTCCGGGTAAATAACCTGAGATCAATTAACGTTTCCACAATATCTGCATTCCTACAAAGCACAAAATTAAAACCTTTTGATAGTAGTTCAGCATGTTGTATACCAAAAATCATGCTGGAATAATTGTATAATTTAAAATCATGTGCCTTGTTGTAAAGTAATTCATTTTTTGTGAATGCTTAATTGTTTTTGTAATAGCTCAAATGTTTTAACCAATGATATCTTAATTGATTGAATTTTTAATTGGATTGAATAATTGAATTTACTGTTTGTATTTAAGCCTGGTTCAACACACTCTGAAGAAGTCTTACGGGACGAAACCTAGGTCAGTAGTGGAGAACCGGTGTGTCTTGTGCAATAAAGTGCTGGTTGGTTGGGCTCGTGCCTCTGTGGTATTAATTTTACAATCAGATAGGAAGGGACCTAGATCAATTACATCTACTACAGTCTGTACACAGGCCAAAGTACATATTAACAATACATATACTATCGACATTCACCATAAGTACACAGACCTCAGTACTGTGCAAACAACCACAGAATGTCCAGGTTATGTCATCAAATATAACCCCTACTGTACATAACATGTGTAGCAGTGTGATATCTCACTGGCTTGTTATCAGATATGATGAAACTAATTATGGTCCACAGCACATATGCACCTCTTAATGCATGACATATGTACAAAGCTTGACAGAGCTGTGGCTGGAAGCACATACACAGGGCCAATATTGACATGTTGCTGTGATAATCTCATACATTTACTAACAGGGTTCGTTGCAACATATGTCCTATGACGGATATGAAGTCAGTAACTGTCACGGCTTTCACCATCTACAGACTGCAATCCTCACACTAACTTCTGAAGTTCACAGATAGATGCTCTGTGGGTAACACATGAAACCAAAGGCACAACACATGGCCCAGTCTGCAGATGACTCTACAGATGGGGATTCCTAATAAACATAGAACTGACATGTCAGGTATTAAAATATGTAGGACAGCCATATCCACACACACACTGTTAAATCAACATTACTCCAAATGCAGTATAGCAGCACTTACAGTCTGTAGTCAGGTCAGGCACATCCACCTCCTGTGTGTTGCCCTGTTTCCACAGTGTATGTTGTTAGAGGTAATTCCCCAATCCATCTGAGATGCTGTTTGCCAAACAACAGATCTAGTTCTTGCTCACAGTGAATGAAAAGGGCCAACACCAACATGATGTTTCTAGATATTGGAGTGTGTTTCCATGCAATTGGCTATGGGAATGTTACCACAGCTGTTCCACATGCAATCAGCTAGGGGATGGCTGCAATTCATGCAGAGGCCATCAACTGATCATGAGCATCACTTAAAATACACATGCTGCTGCCTAAGCAAAGCAGGTGTAGGTCTCCATATCAACCAGAGAGGGAGTGAGAGAGGCAGACAGAGACATAGACAAGTCAGGGAGGGATGGGAGAGTAAAACCTAAGCATGTTTGTGTCACACACCTACCAGCACCGGGTATCAAACCCCTGATGACTATGTAGTGCTATCACATTTCTATGCAGTTACTGGATGCACCACATAGGTTACATGTTGTGGATCCCTCAGAATGTATATGTGATGGTGAGTGACATTTGCAACAGGGATATGGTAGCTATACGGTAGGTGTAGTACACGTGCCTGTCCACATGAAAAGATGCCAGTGTCAACCCAGCCACATTTTCACAGGGATGAACACACATTAACACACTTGGCATGGCCAGGAATACAACCTATCACTAGTGAGATTGCCATAACACATTACTGTGCAGGTATCACATGCACCACAGGAGTCATACAGAGGTGATATGGGCAAAGGGTATAGGGAGGTGTCTGACATCAGACAGCATACTGCTGTATGCCAATGGGGGTTGTAGTGAGTGTGAATGTGAACATATACATCATACAACACACACACACACACACACACACACACACACACACACACACACACACACACACACACACATGTTGCCAGTACTGACATGCGTGGGTGCATTGATTCACGGGTGTGTAGTGGTGAACTGTGACAGATGGCTATACAAGGCTAGGTGATGGGTACACCTTGGCATCAGACCACATGACAATGGTCTGCATTGTGGCTCAGGGATTTCAATTCTGGAATTACTCACACAGGTGTTTGTTGTATTTACCATCCACTCATCTGGGTGACTAATGCATGTGGGCAATGCTGTGCATTGCTTGCCATGTATGAGTTCCATGTATGAGTTCCTTAGTCCATGACATGGACGGTGTCTGTGATGTGCACACCTCCCACATGCATGTACAGTGTCTGGCCCTTGTGTACACAGATTATTATCAGATGTGTCAGTCCTGGCCTCATGTGGCAGGAACTGGTAATGGACAGCAGGTTTACCCTGCACCTACATTGATAGAGTGCTAATGGCATTCCCTAGTGTCAGTGGCATCTGTCCATACAGGGCATGTTTTCAGGCATGGTATGTCCTTTCTGGCTCCCATTTGATGGCACCACAGGTGCTGCAGGTGTCCAGTGAGGAACTTGGAGAAGGTGCACTGTGTGCATGTACATGCCTATTGGACAGATGGACAGGGTGCCATGCCCTCTGTAGGCCACTACAATCATTCCATAGTTAATATCAGTGGGCAATATGCAGTGTACTACCAACATAGTGGCTGTTGCCTAGGCAAGTGTGTGTGTGTATGAGGCATGGGTTGAAAGTATTGTCTGGCTAATACTAGGGTTGCTAACTTTGTTTGCCTGGCCTTGATGTCACATGTATGGGTATGGATCTGCACCCCAGCCTCTTGGCTAGTTCACATCTGTTATCCCTTTAAGGTGGATATTGTGATATATACTAGGGCCACCATATAAGAAATTTGCAAAACCTGCTCCACATTGGGCCCATTTGTTTTACACACACACACACACACACACACACACACACACACACACACACACACACACACACACACACACACACACACACACACACACACACACACACATATCATGTCTGGGATTAGAACTCCTACCTAACTATTTTATTACACTACAGCAGTACGCACCACAGAGATTACCGGATTACTCCATCCCCAAAGGTATATTTCATAGTGAATGACATCAGCAGGATTGCCAAAGTAGGGCATTCAAATTGTAGTGAATGTGGCTAGGCTAAAATGCACTGCTCCCTACACCAACATTGAAACACATGCAAAACATCCACAACCAACATGTGTGGGTATAGAAGCCCTAACAGAAGTCTATATCACACTACAGCATGAAGCTTTTATAGGATGCATCATGGGGATTATTGGTGATCTCCTTCCCCAAAGGTATATTTCACTGTGGATGACATCAGCAGGCTTGCCAAAGTAGGGCATTCAAATTTTAGTGAGTGTGACTATCCAAAAATGCATGGCTCCCTACACAGACATTGAAACATACACATAACATCCAGAACTGCTATGGATGGGACTAAAACCCTACCAGGGTTCTATATCACACTACAGCAGTACATAGTTATGGTATGCGCTACAGAGATTACTGGGCTACATCCTTCCCAGAAGTGGATTTCTAGGTGGATGACATCAGCAGCCTTACCAAAATATAGCATTTGAATTGTATGTAGCGTGACTACCCTAAAAAGCATTGCTCTCCACACAGAGACACACACACACACTGTTGCCAAGGCTGGGATTAAAACTCCTCCCAAACTATTTTCTCACACTACAGCAGTTCGCAGTTATGGCACGTGCTAATGATTACTGGGCTACATCTTTCCCAGAGGTGTATTTCTAGGTGGATGACATCAACAGCCTTACCAAAGTAGAGAATTTCAATCGTAGGGAGTGTGACTACCCCAAAAAGCATTGCTTTCTACACAGACAGACACACACAGAGATGCCAAGGCTGGATTAGAACTCCTCTCTATTTTATCAAACTACAGCAGTACACAGTTATGGCACACACTACAGAGATCACTGGGATACAATCTTCCCAGAGTTGTATTTCTAGCTAGATGACATCAGCAGCCTTACCAAAGAAGAGCATATCAATTGTAGGGAGTGTGACTACCCTAAAAAGAATTGCTTTCTACACAGACAGAGAGACACACACACACACACACACACACACACACACACACACACACACACACACACACGCACACACAGTTGCCGAGGCTGGGATTAGAACTCCTCCCTAACTACTTTATCAGACTACAGCATTACGCACTTATGGTACACACTCCAGAGATTACTGGGATACAACCATTCCAGAGCTGCATTTCAAGCTGGATGACATCAGCAGCCTTACTAAAGTAGAGCATTTCAATTGTAGGGAGTGTGACTACCATAAAAAGCATTGCTCTCTACACAGACAGACACACACACAGCTGCCATGTGGGGGATTTGAACTCCTACCTTACTACATTTTCATACTACATCAGTGCAAAGTTATGGGATGCACCACGGAGATTACTGGGCTACAGTTCTCCCAAAAGTGTATTTCACAGTGGATGGCCTCAGCAGGCTTGTCATAGTAGGGCTATGGGGAGGGCAGTGTGTGTGCATGGGCCATAGCTCATTCATCTAGAGGTTGACACACCACCTGTGGGCACACACAGGGTCATATTTCATAGGTATGTGTATACAGCTGCTAGATGACTACTTCCTTGTACAGTCATGTTGTACAGCTGGCATGTGCACCATATAGTCTGTAATGCTGACAGATACTAGTGGCTAGTATCTGCAGTGAGTGACATCTGAACCTCATGTGGTTGGGGCCCTTTGGCTGTGTGCTGGGTGGGACAAGCCTGGATGGCTCCTTGTCACTGTCACCCTCTTCCACACATCTAAGTACATCTACATTTGGCTTATTATAGTGTGTTGTCCTTACATATACATCTGTATTCCTATCCACTGTGTGTGCAAGGCATGAGTGGTGCATAATGACGAGCATCTGCACTAACAACAGCAACTGCCAGATATGCCTGGTCCACTGGTGTTTGCAGACATGGGCTTCATGTGTTTGTGTGTGAGCATGCCCAGTATGCCCATCTGTATTTCATGTGTGGATCAAGTCCAGGTGGTTTGTACTGCAGTGCTGACCTTTGTGTTGTACACCGACAGGTAGCATGCTGTTTCTGCAGGGTATCCATCAAGCATTTGGCATTGACTGTTCTTACATTTCTGCATAGGATGGGGGGGGGCTCACCTGACTATTGCTACATTTCTACACAGGATTGGGGGGGCACACCTGACTGTTACTACATTTCTACGTAGGATGGGAGGGCATGCCTGACTATTTCTACATTTCTACACAGGATTGGGGGGGGGCACACCTGACTGTTACTACATTTCTAAGTAGGATGGGGGGCACATCTGACTATCTCTACACAGGATTGAAAAGGCACACCTGACTGTTATTACATTACTAAGTAGGATGGGGGAGGCACACCTGTCTATTTCTACATTTCTACACAGGATTGGGGGGCACACCTGACTGTTATTACATTACTATGTAGGATGGGGGCACAAGTGACACTTGTACACATTTGCTATGACTGTACTGGTATGTCAGGTACTCCATTTCATTCTGTATTCTTACCTATCATGCTGAATAGAGGCATGCCAATGTACTACAGATTGTAGCTTTGCTTGCCCTACATATTAGTGTCTGACTTCCTACCCTTCAGAACTAACATCCCACTGCCTGAGCTGCTGCAGTCTGTCTGTGTAGGCCTGTGGGGGAGGTTAACCATAGCCATCATTCAGGGGCCATAGTACAGGCTCTGTTTGGGTTTGTCTATACCTGTCCTGCTGGCTGAGACTGTTGTTGGGTATGTGAACAGCCCTGATTGGCATGTGTGAGTCATATGGACACACATGTCGCTCAGCACATTTCCTGCAGTGGGTTTTGTCACCCTGTGTAGTACTTGATACTATGATGACTCCAGTATGTGTTACAGATGTCATGGTGCCACTATGGGTGTCTACTGTCTGTTGCCATAGCATTCAGCCACCCAATTCCCTTGCATGCTCACATCCATACCACAGATACAGGTAATGATGCATTCTACTCCATTTGGCAATTGGTAGGTTGACTGACTTACCTTGAGGGTGTGCCAGACTTGTGGATGGTGCTGGAGGACTGCCTATTTTGGATGCCCATAGTAAACTTCCTATACATGGTTGAGCACTGGTAGTGTCATGTTTGGCATCCCTTTTACTGTGTGTGCGAGTCAGAGAGAGGTGTCATTCCCTGGGTCCCTACTGTGTCAGTGTATGTGCTATGTGTTAGCTCTTTGCCACAGCCTCGGCATACTGGGCATGCCTCCATATGCCAGGTCTACTTTATATGCTTGAAACACGAAAAACCTGAATCCAAATACTGTGACACATAAAGAGCGATCCGCAAATATGTCGAACGCACTAAAGCGTAAAATTTAAAAACTCGAACCATCATAGTCGGCCAACCCACCACCTGTAACACACTACCTACCCAAACACAATAAAAAAACACATACACACACTAACCAAAACCCTACTTCTAACTCTAAATTAAAGCACCAAAACCATACTGCTAACCCTACACTAAACCCTACATGCACAACTATCTATGCACTATCCTTAACCCCTCCCTAACCCTAAGGTCTGTAACTACTGCACACTTCCCCTATGGAGCTATCCCCAAACAAACTAAATATTCCACACATATACACTTAACAAAACCCTACACTATACCTTGCATACATTACCTACACAAAACCTTACATACACTACCTACCTATGCACTTACCTTAACCCCTCCCTAACCCTAAGGTTCATAACTATCACACACTTACCTTATGGAGCTATACCATAGATGGGCTAACTAGGCAAATTCAATATTTCCACTTTCCCGGTTTTGTTCGTTCGACATATTCGTGGTTCGCTCTGTATGTGTCGTGCTATTTGGATTTGGGTTTTTCAGCTTTTGAGCGAGTAAAGTAGACCCCATCTGCCTACTGGGGCAGGCTCAGGTTGTTCCTTCAAGTCACTCTGTGCCTGTGCAGGCCTTGGCATTGGTGGGGGGGTTGTGTGGCCCTGCCCCAAGCTGTTCCTGCTGCAGCTGTTTCCGCAGGATCATATGGTGTAGCATGGCATATACCATAACAATTTGGGTACATGTAGCTGGTGAGTACTGCAAGACTCCACCAGATGTGTCCAGACACTGGAACCATGACCTGAGTATCCCAAACATATGCTCTATTATAAGTCTGGTCTGTACATGTGTTTCAGGTGTGTGTGTGTGCATTTCTGATGGGTGTCATCAGTCATGGCTCCAGTATGTAACCAGCATCCCCCACTAGGTTACCTTAGGGGATGTCCCCATTGGCAAATCTCTGGTACAGCTGCATCAGATGCCATATGTGGAAATCGTCATAGCTTCCAGGGCAGCCAGCACACACATTCATTATAATGCCCTGGGCATCACATACGACCTGGCAGTTGATGGAGGGGATGCCCCTGCGGTTGATGTAAGTCCTATCCTGATCACCAGGTGGTACTTTGATAAATATGTACATGCAGTCTATAGCACCTACTACCTCAGGGTATTCTGCTATTTGGTGGAAGAGATGCATATTGCTGGCCAACACCTCACAGGTGTTGAGGAAATATACGTGCTCACTGGCATGTGCTGACATGGCATCCAGGAACTGGTGGAAGACTCTGGATGCTGATGCCTGTGAGATCCCCAGGATATCCCCTGTTGAGCTTTGGGAGGTACCTATGTCTAGCATTCCTAGGCCTACACATACCTTGGTATCCACTGGGATGGGTTCCCCTTGGGAAGTATAGTGTGTCAGGTGTGGCCGACACAGCTCAACAATTTGCTGTAGAAGGTCTCTGTCCACCCTGTAGTGCTCCACTATCTTCAGCTCATAGGTTCATATGTAGGTACTAGGCTATTGGCCCTAGGGCTTATATAAGCCTAGCCAAAAAGGTACCCTGGCTTTTGCCACCCAAGAAAATAATTTTCCTGTGCCCCTGTCAAGCAGAGCCACAGAAGTGATCCCCGGGGTGAATTTCCTATCTCCCATCCAATCATCAAGATTTTTCTTGAAGAGTGCTAATAAGGAGCTTTGTGTTATATAGATAGGTAGTTTGCTCCAGAGTATGGGAAGTCTCTGGGACAGGAATGTATCCCTCCAGCATGTTCTGTTTATTGTTGTGACAAGGTTTAGGTCCCTAGAGCATGTAGCTCTGAGGGATTGGGATTTCTTTAAGTGGAGCATGTCCAACAGCTCTGGGTTTGACATAGCTTTGAATGTTAGGCAGAGATTGCCTCTGAGTAGGCGATATGAACGGAGTAAAGCTGGAGTTTTTTTAGACGGTCTGCATAGGGCATCTGAGGCTGGTAATCCTCTTTGTGAGGTATTTCTGTGGCCTTTCTGATTGTTGTAAATGTCTTGTGAGGTACATACCAAAAGGGGCACTGTATTCTATAATGGGTCTAATGAGTGACGAGTAGAGGGGAACAATAACCTCTTTTCTCCTGGATGAGAAACCTTTTGTGATGAGGTGTTACTACTGTGGCAATCTGATTATCAAAGGAGAGACTACTGGCCACCTGTGTCTCAAGGTCTCTTATCACACTTTCGGTGTTAAGTAGACTACCACCTATGTGGTAGTTCATGGGTACAGAGTTTTTACCAAAAGGGATGACAATGCACTTTTTGGCATTGAGCTTGAGGCCATAGCTTTGACACCAGGCATCTGTTTCAGTGAGGCCCTTTTGTAGGATGTCCACATCATTAGGAGTTTCGATTATGGCTCCTAGTTTGCAGTTATCTGCGAACTTCATTAGTCAAAGACCTTCTGTGTTAGCCTGTACTTCAGAGAAGTAGATACCAAACAGGAGAGGACCCAGGACTGAACCCTGTGGTACTCCACTTGTCACTGGTCTGAAGTTGGATTTGGAGTCTGCTACTTTCACAGTGTGGGTTCTGTCAGTGAGCCAGTTGACAACCCATCTTGTGACATAGGGATTTATACCTAGGTTAGTGAGTTTATCTATAATTCCAGAGTGGGGGATGGTGTCAAAAGCCTTGGCAAGATCTAGATAGGCTGTGTGAACCACCTTACCCTCAGCTATGGCTTTGTGACCACTTCAGAGAAGTCTGTCAGGTTTAGGAGACATGATCTGCCTTTTACAAACCCGAACTTGGTGGGGTTCAGAGTTTGGAGATTACCAATGTCATTGTTTATAAGTTCCATGATGATACGGTCCATAACCTTGCAGACCAGGCTCATCAGGCTAATGGGGCAGTAGTTCCCAGGGTCCGTGGTGGCTCTCCCTTTGTGGAGTGGGATGACTGTCACTGTGCACCATTTAGTGGGCACAAAGCCTGAGGTAAGGCTATGACTGAACATGGTACTTAGGTGGGGCACCAGCTCGTTCTGTAGTTCATGTAGAACGCAGCCTGGGATGTTGTCACATCCCATGGATGCTGTGTTCTTGGCTTTGGAGAGTGTGGTTTTTACCTGTGCAGCCGTGATTACAGGAACTTTGCATTCTTTCAGTATAGAGATGAGCCATTTAAGGGATGAGAAGGGGGTAAAGTTAGCACTGAACCTATCTGCCAGGATGTTGGCAATATCAGTTGGCTCTGTATATTTAGTGGCATTGTGCTGTAACTCAGAGCAGATCTGAGTGTTGCCATTGAGATTCTTGACATAGCTATAGAATGCTTTGTGGTTGTCTTTAGAATCAGTGGCGATTTTGTTTTCATAACTAGCTTTGGAGGATTTTAAGAGGGATCTCAACTTCTTAGTGAGGCTGACCAGGGAGTTCCTCCAATCATGGGAGTTACTCTTTTTTGCAACAGTTTCTTCTGTTGTAGAGTTTGTTTATGGCATGGGACCATCAGATTGGCTTCCTTTATGTGGAGGAAAGCATCTTGGTTCTGTTAGGGATTGCATGATCCATGCATTTGTGTAAGTGCTTGTAAAGTGCATTTGTGTAGGATTCAGCAGTCGTACCTCTATTGTCCGTCTGGATGGGTGTTGTGAAGTTTGCCACTTCTGTCTTAAGAAGCATAAAGTTGGCTTTGGAGAAATTTTTTACAGTACATTTCATGTAGCCCCTGGTAGGTTACCCTGGGTCTGTACACTCTTCTCCATCTCCTCACTGTGGGTTGATCAACAGTATTCACATCCTCACTACCCTCGGTCTCGTGCACATGTTGTTCTATGTTGCCTGCTTCAGACCTTCTCATTTTATAGGTTTGTTAAAATTTCCCCGCTTGTATACACCGGTGGTATAGAGTGTGGGAAAAAACAGAGGGAAATGTGTTTTCATAGTTTATAGTAGTGTTCTGGGCTGGTCTGCTGCCTGTGTAATTGGCCGATTCTGATACATTTCACCTGCCAGCTATGCTAGTTCTCCTTGATTACCTTCCTACTGCTGTTTTACCTTCCCATTGCCTTTCTGTTTAAGCCTGGGTGCACGCCGCCCAAATAGAGTGCTCAAATGTGCACAGTGCTGCTATTTCCTGGTTTAAATTATTTTTTCTTCCTGTTAAACCCGGTGTACGGCACGCACTCCCACTTAGGCTTTGTAAAGAGTGCTAGGCAGGTTTAGACACATCCCCTAGCTTATCTGTGCTAAGTTAGGAGCAAACCAGAGCCACAGTGCTCCAGTCCGCTTACAGTATGCCTGACACACACCTCCATGATGTTACCTAACTCCTAGGCTTGCACCAAGCCATTCCTACTCTTACACTGTTGGCACCTGACTCACATGCTGGGGAAATCTGGGATTCACTATCCTTCCCCTCATTTGCATAGGATTGCCTGCTAATGCATAGTTACATGTCTCACACAGAGCCTCCCCCCTTAGCAACCACTACTCACTGGCCATGTTGTCTTCTGCCTGTCATTGACTTGCATGGTAGAATACAGATTTTAGTAAGAATGTTTAATTTAGGTTCATTTTGTTATTTCCCCCCCAATCTCATTTGCACGCTGCTGCCCAATGCTTAAACAGCCAAGATCAGCTAAACAAAAAAATACAAGTTAATTTTTGTATTTTTTTTTTACTTTTTGTAATGCCAGTGGCCTTATACAGCCTTTATTTGGAGCTGTCACAGCTCCGTTTTGGATTTTGCAGAAATGTACTTGGTTACTAACGGTTGCAAGCTTCCTGGATTACAAAATCACCTAATTTGCATATATTTCTCCTGCAAATGGGCTGATTTGCATACAAGGGCTTAGTCTATTACTAGTCTAGGACTATTTTGCAGTAGAAATATTTCAGTCATTATATTTATCTTTTAGAATGTGAATGAGAAATAGGTGGTGGAATGTTCACATTAAGAAAGTATTGGTAATGTTCCAGAACTAGTCCTAGTTTTAAGCAAAACGACTTATTTGCCCTGTTTATATTTTTGGTGCCTTGTTCCCTGTGTGCCAATAAACTTGTGACAGAACACTCACTTGAGGGAATTTCCAGGAATGTTACTGAATCCTAAAACCTGGGTTATTTTGCATCGGTTTCAACTCATACTATATACTTTTATTTCTGTTTCAAAAGATTTTTATTACACTGTTAGTAAAAACCACACTACAAATCTACTCGTGTTTCTGTTTCAATGCTTTTTATTATACTAAGGCTTACTCAAGCAGCAGCAATAAATGATTTTTGTTGTCAGCCTTGGTTTGCTCCTGTACTTCTCTTTTGGATCATTTATTTATGTTATTAGTAATAGGAGCATTTGGACCATGATAACACTTATTTTTACAGTATTTTTTTATTATACTTTTGGTCAAAGCGACTCAACAAATAAAACAGCAGTCTAATATAACCATAAAATATACTGTCTAGAACAGTAAAGAAAATAGGCTACAACATCCTAAGACAAGACTGTCTTAATAAAAAAGGTGGCGGTGTAGCTATTCTCTTTAAATCTGGACTGGATGTAAACAAATCAGCCCAAACCCCTCCATATGACACTAACGCTGAACTTATTATTTCGAAACTCTCCCTTAACCCACACAAAACTATTAATATTATCTGCACCTATCTTCCCCCAGGCAACAACCACCCCATATTAGAAAACCTACTTAACTGATTTTCTACTAATCTTCTTCAAGAAACCATATTGCTAGGTGACTTCAGTATTGATTGGAATGTTTGTAACCAAACTAATCCATCCACCCTTATCAATCTGCATGGATTCCACCAAACCATTAACTCCACAACTAGAACAAATAAGAGTAATAGCAAAGATACCATACTTGACTGGATCCTGACAAATAGTCCCCAACAAAAGTATTCAACAGGTACCCTCCCAGATGACCTTAGTGACCACTCTCTCACACACATCATTAGGCACAAAACTCACCTGAAACCACCTCCCCTTATTTGTTTATCTCGCAACAAAAAACACTTTGACCCTCATCAGTTTCAAAATGACCTTAGCCTGGTTAACTGGTCTCCTCTCAAAACTCTCCCAATTGACGACGCTTTAACCACTTTAATAAAACCTTTCTTACTATTTTAGATCAACATGCACCCATGCGAGCTATTCGCATGAAATATAATACTGCCCAATGGCTTACAACCAACACAAAACAGCTTATCCTTAATAGGAATAAGGCCTGGTCTAAGTGGAGAACCTCCAAAGACCCCGTTGATCACCTTAGCTTCAAACAAAAAAGGAACATGACAAAGTTAGCTATCATGAAAGATAAAAAGAACTTTTACACCCAGCTACAGCAATCCTCCCACCACCATCCACACAAATTTTGGAGATCTATTAACACACTTCTTTCCCCCGGAAAAGTTGAAACTCCCAATCCACTTGGCTCCTGCCCTGACTCTCCCTTACAAACAGCTAATGCTTTTAATAACTTCTTTACGTCTACAATACTTAACCTGGCCAACCAACAAACCCCTGACCCCTCTTTACTAGGTAGCCCAAGCTTCACTCCTCCACTTATGCAACTTAAACCCATACCTACCTCCTATATTCTAAATTTACTTCAAAAACTTAAAGCTTCTACCCCCTCAGCTGACAAACTCCCAGCTGAATATCTCCAGCTAGGTGCCAAAGCGATTGCCTACCCAATCTCTATACTAATAAACAGAACCATAACAGAAAGTACTATACCTTCCCTCTGGAAAATCTCACACATCATCCCCCTCTTCAAAGGAGGCGATTCATTTGAATACTCTAACTATCGCCCTATAGCACTGCTATCTCCGATTGCAAAAATAATGGAGAAATGCATTCACAAATAGTTACTAAATCACCTCCTTTCTAACAATCTTCTTGCTAACTGCCAACACGGCTTTCGTCCTTACCATAGCACCACTACAGCCTTATTATCCTTTATTGACTCCATTAATATTAACCGTACTAGCAATCTTCTTTCATCAGCATTCTTTGTAGACCTGTCTAAAGCCTTTGATATGGTGAATCACCAACTCCTTCTACATTGCTTAAAATCGCTCTCTCTCGATAATTCTGCCCTAACTTGGTTCACTTCCTATTTTCAAAACCGGAAACAAGCTGTTCTATGGAACAACAATCTCTCTGAACTTCTCCCTACCACCTTTATTAATGACTTGCATTTTGCCACGCCCATAACTACTTGTATTCAGTATGCTGACGACACCACCATCATTTGCTCTGCCACAAACCAAACTGACCTTCACTACCTTACACAAAAGACATTCACTACTATTGAAAAATGGTTCTCCAACCACTGTCTTCTCTTAAACCCTAAGAAAACTAAACTTCTCCTTTTCTTACCCACACATCTGTCTCCCTCTATTAATTTCACAATTACTTCTAACAATGCACCCTTATATCTCCTGACCAAACAACCAAACTATTGGGTATTACTATTGCCAACCTACTAAAATTTGATTTTCACATCAACTCCAGCATAAAAACAACTAATAGAAAGCTAGGTTCACTCTATAGAATCAGAAATTTCTTAACCCCTGAAGCAAGAACTACCATAGCAAGAACACATCTTATCTCCACTTTATTATATGCTTCCCCCATTTACACTAATCTATCTATCTAAACATAACATTAATAAGCTCACAACAGCCTACAACAACATTGCAAGATTTGCCACTGCCTCTCCATATAAAACACATCACTGTCTGAATCTCTCTAACCTAGGATGGCTTGAATTACCCCATCTAATTCAGTACTATCAGCTTACAATTGCCCACAAAGCCCTTTACTACCCTGAAAACATACCCATGCTCTCCACCCTTATAAAACCCTACAACAACTTAAAAGCCCTACGCTCTTCTAATAAAATAATGATTCAGACTTCTCTATCAAAGAATACAGCAGGTGACTCCATATTTTCCAACTCAGTTGGTAAAATCTGGAACCAACTGCCTCCAGACCTTATAGCCCAGACTTCCATTACATTATTTAAAACTAAACTGAAACTCTTTCTTACTAACCACTGGCTTTGCTCTTGCATCAATCCCAGTTGATCTAGCTCCTATTTGACCTTCTATCCTCCTCCTTTATCCCTCATACTTTTTCCCAAATCTATTTCTTCAATTTAATTTTCTTTTCCTTTCGACCTGAAATATGACTTTCTTAACTAAATAACTTTACTTCTCTAGTAACATTCCTGTTAACTTTTTTAAGAACTTAATTCTTCTCTCCATTTTCTTCCCACATCTGTACTTAAATTTTTTCCTTGTCTCTCTATCCCCCTTTTTTGGTAACTTCCTGAAATTGTTGCTACTGCCTTTCTTATTTGTGATTTATATCTATTTTTGACGTATAACCATTGTGAATTTTTGTATGTACTGTTTTGTTACCATGTAGTAGATAGTGGAGCTTTTCTCCTCGGGCCTCCACTGAAAATGGACTTGTATCCAGTTGGACTAGCCCGGTTAACAAATGTAAAATAAAATAAATAAAATAAAATAAAATTGTATAGGGAGCCATTCTGAAGTTTCTTAACCTGACACTATTAGATGGCTTACCCAGCATTTTTTATCACAAGGGGTAAGTTACCCAATAACTTTAATTCTCAGCCTAGAATGAATAACAAGTAACTGTTTCCTGCAGCTAGACAATAGATGCAAGAATCATTCACTCATTTCCTTGTACCTGTTTTATACTATGTAGGGTCATGTGGGATCCAAAAAATATCCCATCAAAGAATGGACATAAGTCTGAGGATCAATACTAAATGAGATGCCATTCACACAAATACATGCACGCACGCACACACGCACGCACACACTCACACACACACACACACACACACACACACACACACACACACACACACACACACACACACACACACACACACACACACATGCACGCACGCATGCATATGACTGATTTAAATGATTCCCAGTTTTAATACTCTTCAACTTCTTTGCTCAGTAATTATGTTCCAAATAATATAAATTATAAATGATGGAGGATAAAAGTCTAAAATCAGGGACAATTAGTAAATATGATTCTAATTCATTTAAAAGTTAATAGAACAGTAGGTTTTGCATTAGCATGCCTTTATGAACAATAACAAATATAATGCTGTAATATTTGATATTATGGATATGACTAAAATACTCAGTAATTTATCAGAAGATCAAAAATTTTATGAGGGACAGAGAAAGAAATGATGTAAAAATTGAGGACATTCTGCAGAATTTAAGACTTCTAGAAGCATGATTTTTCTCATATCAACATGTATTTAAGATGTGGTAGGAAACTGAAGACCCTAGAGTGAATTCATGTGGGTACAGGCATGATGTACACACTCCATGCACAAGACAGCTATCATAACTGTGAATTGATCCTGCGAACCAAGCACTTGTGTGAAAGCAGTGCAAAGCACTGCACCACTGGCTCACCTTAATAACTAATCAGATAAATTAAAATATTTCAGTTCTACTTGCTTAAGGTAGGCTCTTAAAATGTTTTTACAGCTCTGATGAAGTTCACTGAAATGTTGTTATTGTGGACGAAAGTGCTAATCTAATTTTAAGTGTGATAAAGTTTAAATAAGAGCACTAGCGGCAGATCTCTTTATCACCTTAACGGTCTGTGTTTTTTCTAGTTTGTCTTTCACCTGTGGATTTGGTCCTAGAAAACCTGTTG
Organism: Protopterus annectens; assembly: GCF_019279795.1. Taxonomy (NCBI): domain Eukaryota; kingdom Metazoa; phylum Chordata; order Ceratodontiformes; family Protopteridae; genus Protopterus; species Protopterus annectens. The sequence continues at coordinate 103,431,597 of NC_056749.1, read as the reverse complement.
GATTTGAAAATGCATTGTGGTATTCTAGAAAAGGTTTACAAATAAAGCATTCCACTTATTTGCTCGTCTACAGAAACACTGATCTCACTTGAAAAAGCTTAAAGTTGGCCAAATGCCTTTTGTACTTACATCTTAGTCTGGTGTTTTATTTGTACATAATTTACCAAACTGTAGGTGAGTGCTGCAGGCCTGAAAAGAAACCCCAGGTATTTGAAGACAGTATCTGTGGAAGGGAGGAAGGGATGGTTTATTGGAAGAAGTATGCATTAAATAGAGAAAACTCAACTTCTGGAGTTGGATTATTCTCTTTTAAAGTGTAGTAAAGCTGTTATCTAACTTTGTTAACCATACCAAGCAATTGTCAGTATACAGAAAGACTGCAGGGACCAAAATGATATCTCAAAGTGGTTCTGTTTTCATAGAGAATCAAACTATTTTAGGCAGTGGTTCAAGCATAAAACTAAAAAGATCAGGGTCAGTCATCCCTGTAGCATCTTTCTGGCAAGGAAGAAAGGTAGGGTCAAAGTTGAGTTTGTTAGTGTACAGTCCTAACAATTATCACTGCACCATCCTAACAATTATCTTCTGTGTCCTTAACACTACCTAGTGTATGCCCTTTCTATCAGTCTGCGATCCAATCTGTCTCTTTCATTTTTTCTTGTACATTTTGAGATATTGGCAGTATTCTGATAAATAAGTGTGCCCCCCCCCCTCCATTTTCTCCATTATAGCCCAAAATACAGCTTCTCCAAGTCATGTGCTAATCCTAGCAGATGAAAAAAGGTGGAGTACTTTACATTTTATAGGCAAGGCAGGCAACCTGGATTACTCCAAGTTCTGGGTTATCCTCTTCATCCACTGGGATTCTATATGCAGTCTACTCACCCCCCTTGGTGACTATCAGGCATGCTGAAGTATTACATTGTACATGCCCTGTCCCCTCCAATCAACCCAGCTATAGTCCAACTGCTTGATAGCTTAAGTGCCTGTTTACAGTTCTAAAATGTTGCTTGGTCTACAGTCTAGACTTCATAAACAGGTGCTTAAGCTAAAATGCCTAGCAACTCCTCCCTCCAGATATGTGAGGCATATCCCACCCAGATACTTCCTTATGCAGCCTGGTTTGCCTGTTCAATCCAAGTTACTTGGCTGCATTCAGGTTTCATTCCTTTGTCTTACAGAACCAGCATCACATCCTAAAGTCTACCTAATTTGTCCCATAACCCTTTGTGTGTTACCATGTCAAATGACTTGCTAAAGTTCAAACACTCCATCCTCCTCACTCCTCTTCTTTCTACTTGTCTAATTACCAGTCAGAAAATGATACGAACTTTGTTAATAACAATATAATGGCAAGTTAGAAAACAATTTTACTTGAGAGTTTCTATGACAAAATGTGAAAGGATTGCAATGTTTGATGTAGAGATTTATGAATAAACTATATGAGATGGTTCTTACCACACCTGGATCCTCATACTGAAGAAATAGTTGGTTTAAATGGAGGTTCTTCTAAATCCACATGTTTCTTAACTTGTCACAGACACTAAGCCAATTGACCTTGCAGCCAAACAATGCTTCCACTGATGTCTGCATGATCGTATTCTTTCAGCCATCACATCTAGAATTTTTCCAGTCATTTTTTTTTAACTCACTTACCTAGTATGAATTGTTTATTAAGTACTTCAAGGACAAAGAATAATGCTTTTTGTCTGAAATACCAAAAGAGAACAGTTTATATTCATGTACAGACCAAGTATTGGTCTAAGCAAAGTAATCAGTCTCAGTAGCTAAAGATTCCCTCACATATGGGCATCCTACATTTGGCCCTAGTTTACCTTTCCATCCCTGCAAAACTTCCCCAAAGCATTTAACTCCATCATTAACCTTTCTAGCACTTTTAGTAAGTGATAATTTAAACTGCTAGTAATGACAATGGGTAAAGTAACTATAATGCATGGCTGCAAAAACCTAAATAAATGTTCACAGTGTTTTGCAGCGGTATGGGTACACAGAAATAAGATGAAATCCATCAAAAGATCAATTAAAGTTATGAGTAACTAAGTGTCCTGGAAGGATGACTGTGACAACCAGTAATTTCATTTTTTCATATAATATTGCAATGCTGTTGTATTTCAGTTAATAATCTGACATCAAGCAAATAAATGACATATGCAGTGAAGTTTACATGTTTCTGAGACTACGACATGGCTGTGTTCATTTATAAGACAGCATACTTGTACATTAGCAGTTTCTCAGTTTTGCAGTGTGTTTTGTCTTATATTTTCTGACCAGTTCCCCAGTGGTATGAACAGCATTAATATTACCTCACCGTCATTTTGTCTAATATGTTCACCTTTACCAGAATCACTTTTTTCATTTTCATCATCGGTGCGCACAATAATTCTAGAAGGCTGCTCGCCAACGTCACTTTCACAGATAACGATATTATGTACATTGTCCATCTCAGCTGTAGGAATCTTAGGTGGTATAGAATCAGCAATGGCCAGGTTTGGTTCATCAGGCTCACAAAACTAAGGACAATCAAACCAAGAGTGGCATTTTCCCTAACATTTCCTACAAACCTTAACACAATTCTGAGAAGTATGATGCACTTCTTCATATTGAGGGTATTTTCTTTTAGTACAGTTTTGAATTAAATGATCAGGAGACTCAAAAAAGACATGTTTTAGGTTGTCCCACACATTTTTTAACC
>NC_056749.1:103298884-103423884 GCF_019279795.1 Protopterus annectens | reverse complement strand
CCAGGATCCAGTTACCGAGATATTTACTGATTCCTAAATGTGCCAGTTTTTCTATCAGCTACATTGGTATCACTGTATTAAATGCAGAGCTGAAGTCTATGAACAGCATTCTCACATAGTTGTTTTTGCCCTCTAAATGCCCAAGGGAGATGTGTAGAGCTACTGATATGGCATCAGCCGTGGAACGGTTAGCTCTATATGCAAACTGCAGAGGGTCAAAATCAGGAGGTAGGCATGATAAAAGATGCTTTTTGCTCAGTCACTCAAAACATTTTATAACAGTAGATTTCAGAGTGACTAGTCTGTAGTTGTTAGGGCTGGAGGGAGTGGTTTTCTTAGATAGTGAGATGATATTAGTTTCCTTGTAGCATGAGGGTACTTTTGCCATGGCAAGAGAGATGTTAAATATTTCCTTGAGCACTGTGCATAGTTTATCAGCGCATATTTTAACACCTTGCTTAGTAGTTGTCCAGGGCAGCAGCCTTCCTGAGGTTCGCTCTCCTTAGCTCTCTTCTTGGCTCCTATGTACTGAGATTGAGTATTGCATCCTTCTCAACAGTGGGTAGCTTTAGTGCCAACCTGTTGTTTCTTTCCTCATATCTACCAAAGATGATGTTCAAACTGTCCAGTAATTCAATGCTGTCCTCACACTGTGCTGACTGGATTTTGTTGTCAGTGAACTATTGTATGCCTTGCCATAGTCTCCATTCATCTTTCGTGTCTTCAAAGTGGCTCTGTATCATTCTGCCATACTCCCTATTAGACTCCTTTATACCCCTCCTCAGATTACCTCTTGCTACACTTAGGGCTGCTTTGTCCTTAGCCCTGTAAGCTGTGTTTCTCTCCTTCAGAAGCTCATATACCTTAGGGGTGAGCCATGGCTTCTGGTTAGCTCTAATATGGATACTCTTGGTATTTATTACCCCATCAATACAATCTGAAATGTATGCCATCACTACCTCAGTATATTCATCAATGTTCCGATGCTGATTCACTGTGGCTGCCACCTTGAACATATCCCAATTGTTTCTTTCAAAGCAGTCTTGGAGGGCCTCCAGAGCCCCTTCAGGTCATACTCTGATTTGTTTCTTTTTGGGATTCTCTTTAACCAGTGCATGTTTGTAAACTGGCAATAGCAAGATGGTATAATGGTCAGAGTTTCCCATTTGTGGAAGTTGCACTGCCTTATAAGCTTTCTTTAAGTTTATGTACACCTTGTCCAGGATATTATGACCCCTGTAGGAATGTCCACATACTGATGGTAATGTGGGAGTACTTCTTTCAGATCTGCTTTAGGAAAGTCACCAGCTGCCACATGTATAAAATCAAGATATTTGCTCTGCAGCTCATCCATGTGGTTGCAGAGTTTATTTAGAGCTAATAGTTAATAGTCATGCATATTTATCAATACACCAATTAAACAATAAAACAATTAATAAAGCCATTAATGACATCACTTCCTTGTTAATGCTATCAAGATAAACACATTTGATATTCTAATTTTCATTTAAACCTGGAAAACTATCTGTAGCTAACAAAAGTTGCCACTTCACTTCCTTATTTCTAACCAAAAAAAACTTGTTCAAGCACAATAAATTCAAATTTTCTAAAATCTCTGCATAATAAAGTATGTTTAGTTAATGCATTATTTTTATCCTTTTTCTTGATGGCAGTCTTATGTTCAAAAAATCTTTTAGCTAGTTGTCTTGTGGTTTTACCTACACAAAAGCAACAAGATGTTCTACTTCTTTCGGCTTTTCCTGGTTAGGGGTCGCCGCAGCGGAACTCCGGTCCGGTAATGATTAGCAGTAGATTTTCATGGTGCCGAGGTGACAGCTCAATGCCCAACCTTCAGCGAAGACATGCCCATTTCGCGCATGTCTTTCGAACGCCACTCGACCGTGGGAAGTACATGCAGACTCCACACAGAAGACGCTCCAGCCAGGAATCGAATGGGAGAATCTCTTGCTGTGCAGCGACAACGCTACTGCTGTACCACCGCGGCTACACAAAAGCATCAAGATACACTACATTAAAAGAATTACAGTCAAATCTATCATTAACTTTTTTAAACAGTCTCAGTTAACTTTGATCTCAAAACCATTGTGTTTCAACACAAAAATTGTAGAATTATTTATAAACCTATAACTCTTTCAATTGCTACATTTGAACATACCAAATGCATATTTCAGTTCATCATTTTCACTCAAATTGAATTTTCTATTTTTAAGAAATACTTCAGGGTTTTAATTTTCTTATAACAGAAATGCAGACAAGTATCCATCATTTGATATAAATTTTGATTACACTGAACAATTTTCCAGTTGTTCATAACAATGGTTTTAATAGCAAATGCATCTCTACTAATTGTTAATGGAAATGTCAAGTTGTGCTCCATCCTATCACTAATGGATGCAATTTTTGGAATGAACCCAAACTTGAGAAAAGGATGATATTTTTCATATCTCTCATTATTCACTTCTCCAATAATTATTGGGTAATTTTCTAGGGATAATTTTGAAATATAAACAATTGTTTTATTAACAAACATTCTTCCTTGAAAATATGATCATCACTAATAATTCTTAATCTAATAACTTGACCCTTATGATATTATGCTTCATAAATTGCAGGTGTTGATTATAAAAGTCTAAATAATTATTAGTGAATGTCTTCTTCCTAAAAATACTGGAACAAAAACACATTTTATTGATCTAATGTTAATTCTTAATCTAAACAGTGTATAACCTTTTCTACATAGCCTACTGTAAAACTGAGAAAGTCTACACTTTCTTTAATATTTCATATTTCAATCCATTGTATGGCAGAATGACATATCTTCCCAACTACCTGTCTCTATAGGGGTTCCCCAAGGATTCATCCTTGGACTCCTACTCTTCTCTATTTTCACCAATAATTTAGCCTCTGCCACCAAACATGGTACACTCATACAATACACAGATGACTCAACTATCATCTGCTCAGCCCAGTCCCTACCAGAAAAACTGCAAAAAGTCACACAGGAAGCCTTTTCCTCTGTTGAAACTTGGTTATCCAATGCCCAATTAATATTCAACCCAACAAAACTAAACTACTCATCTTCCAACCCACCAAACATACTCAAAACAACTCTTACTTTAACATCACATCAAAAGACAACACCACTATACACCCAACAGAACACACCAAATAGCTAGGAGTGGAAATAGACAATAAAATAAAATTTGACATTCGCATACCCATGAAGATAAAAAAAGACCACAAAAATCTAGGAGCATTATACAGACATAAGCAACTTCTCACCAAAGCAGCAAAGATTTCAGTAGCAAATTCCCACCTTATCTCGACCCTACTTTATGCCTCTCCAGTATATACCAACCTAAGGCAATGCAATCTAAACAAGCTATAAAATCACCAAATTTGCCACAATGGCATCCTACCATAGTCACCACTGTTGCTCACTTGCTGAACTGGCCTGGCTTGAACTCCCTCACCTCCTTCAATGGTATCAACTCACACTCACCCACAAACTAGTAAACCTTCCACTAAATGTCCCATCCCTCCAGAATCTACTCCAACCCTATTGCACCACCAGACCATTAAGATCCAGCAACAAAAATAACTTGCAGGTCACTAAAGCCAATAACTCTGCTGGAAAAGCACTATTCTCTTGCACCATAGCCAAATTATGGAACTCCCTTCCACCCACAATTACCTCCGTACCATCATGCACCCACTTCAAAACTTTACTAAAAGCGCACCTAAAAACAAGCTGACTATGCTCTTGCAACTCCCACTCTAATACCAGCCACCCCATTCTTTCCACCCCACTAACTACCTTGATTATAGCAATCTCAGATGCTCATAAGCCTAACTACTTATACAGCAGGAACTTCTTATTGTAACAATTGTTAATGTCTGTTATGTACTTTGCAGATGATAAAGATTCTAGTTGTCTACTGGTGTACTATGTTCTTCATCTGTAACTATGTTTGAAATTGTTAATTGCTATGTTGATCAAATTGTTAATTGCTATGTAAATCCAATGTAACTACTATCTGTATATTTTAACTGTGGAGCTTTTCTCCCTGGGCCTCCGCTGAAAATGGACCTTCATCCAGTCGGACACTCCCGGTCAACAAATGTATGTAAATGTAAATGTATGTAAATATTCTGAATGAAAAACTTAAGTTCTTCTGCTGTGCCTTGCCAAATAAAAAATATATCACCAATAAAAGGTATGTATAAGGAGATCATTTGATAACCTTCAAGCATAAGCAAAACCTCCTACTCTCAACAACTGAGTATAAAATTGGCATAAGCTGGTGCCATTCTCACACCCATTGTCACTCCCTATATTTGCTGTCAAATCTTCTCATTAAAGAAAAATAATTGTTGGTTAACACCAATTCCAATATGAAACAAATAGTGTTAATCTTGACACTATTTCTTAAATAATATCTAATAAATTCAATACCTTTAATATGTATAATACTAGCATATAAGGATTCAATGTCAAGTGTACAAAAACTTCCATTTCCTGTGAATTTATATTGATATAATTCTTTAAAAAAACAGGAATCTTTGATATAAAAAAACTGTACTTTGTTCAACATGATTGAGAATCCAGTCAAGATAAACTGATATATATTCCATTTTAATCCTATGGGATGACACTATTGGTCTAAAAGGGAGGTATTCTCATCCTTATGTAATTTATGAATGCTAAATATTTTACCAAAACTGGAGTTTTCAACCAATAAACATTTCTATTCATTAACATCAAGAAAATCATGTTTTAATAAATCCAACAAATAGTAATCTGTTTAAATTTTTTAATAACTCATATTAAGAAATACATATAGACAGAGCTTATTTGACAAACGCTCATTCATTTTGTTAATATACTTCTCATGTTTCATATTCCGAGTTCCTGTACCTTTATCCACTTTTATAATACATAAACACCTGCTGTTACTTAGATCATTTAATGCTTCTCTTTCAACCTGAGACAAATGAAACCATTTGTAATTACTCCTGTCATTGAAAAGCACACAAATATCTTTTCACATGCACTTACAAAATAACTCAATGTAGAAAGCAAATGAAGGTTACATGTACTTTTCCTTTTACTCTGACATCAATTTTGTTCTTACCATGCAATGTGAAATTGCTTTATTGATAAGATATGCATGACTATTTGAATGTTGGTTTAAATATAGTGAGGTGCTCTGATGAAGTTCAGTGATTAAATGAATGGAAGCACAAAGCATACATGGACTTTTTGTGGTTTCCTTTCTTTTTATTGTGGGGTTGCCGAGACTTTTTTATTACTTGTGGTATAAGTTTCAAACTTTCATAAAAAACAAAGTAATTTATCTCTGTTCTTAAATTATTTCTTCTGTAAATCCACTGTTTATTGTCCCCATTTACATTACTTTCCACTTTTAATTATTTCTGACAGTATTTTAACATCAACACCCTCTTTTTTTTCCTTTTTCTCTGGTCACAATTAAAATCCACACTAATATCAGATTCATGTTCACACTTGGATAATCTAGAAATATTTTTAAACATCCCATCTCTTTCATTCTTTGTCACATATGCATAAACTGCTATATTTCTATAAACCTGCTTTTTTATCTCACATCAACAACTGTTACCCTGCTCAATATTATTAAGTAAAAATCAAAATTCCTATTGCGCTTTTACATGATATTCCTATACCTGAGCATGTATCTTTGCCTATATTCCATATAATCTCACATTGCCATAACTTTTCTGCTCGTAGTCTCTCCTTTTCTGCTAAACTTCTGGTATATTCTAATATAATAATATCCATATCATGTATTATGTAGCATTTTAATACCTTTTATCTTTTTCATATTCTTTATACTATTCACATTTATTGCTAAGATTCTTGACACTTCATTTATTTATTCTTACTTATTATATCCTTTTTATGCTTTTCCTTATCTATTTTCTTCCATACCTAAACCTTTAAATGTCCTCCTCCTATCTTTTATCCTTTTCCCAATAGAAGTTGTCCTTCCCTTCACCATTGTCCAGCTAATTAACTCTTCATCACTTGTGTCTACCATTACTAAATGCCTTCCTGTTTTATCTTTCTTTTTACGTTTCCACTTTCTTATTAATACTTATGGTTGTCATGTCTTCCTATTCTTTTTATTCATCTCTTTCAATTTCTCCCTCTTGTTCTATCTCTAGCTCAATCTCTTGCTTTCTACCTACTTTCTCCTTTTATTCTTCTGTATTTTCCTTACAATCCATCCATAAATGACCCGCTTTTCACATTTAAAACATTTCCAGTTCACAACTTTTTGCATCATAACTCACTTTGCCACAAATATAACATTTCCTTTTGTCAGAGTTATTAATTAAATGATCACTTTTTCCACAAAAAAAAAAAAACACATTTTTATTGCCACCGGTATTTCACAGTCTCATCTAGATTTATCATTCTTGGAATATGCAGTCTACCTCTATTATTATAATTTTTTTGTAATGCCCATAACATCTTTATATGTAGTCTTTAAATAATGTTTTAGTGATTCTTTTTCTATGTCATTTCAAAATTATATATAAATTTTCTTTTTTATCTTTCCATTAAATGCTTACAAAACATAAGAGTGACATGGATTACAGGTTTTTTTAAGTCATATTGTCCCAGAAATGTCCCATATACTGTCCTGATTCAAATATAATGCCATAAAATGCATCTTTATTAATATGAATTAGTGCTCTTATTTTTTTTGGTGAAATACCCAATGGTGTTATTATGCCATCCAAATGTCATACCTGTCCAGCTCTTTTCCTTCTTTACAACTTAATCTTAGCAAATGTTTCTTTCTCCTTATTTCTGTCTTCTTCTTTCTCCCTGTTTCACCGTCTCCACATACTTCTCATTTATTATGTCCTCTGTGTCTTGTTCTTGAATTTTAGCCATAATATCTCCCCATGAAATTTATTTCTCACTTTCTGGTTCACTTTTTTTGATTAAATCCTGTAGATAAACATTCCATAACCCTCTCAGTTGGAGGATTGTAATAATACATTCTTTCTGTGCCTCACTTTGAATAATTACTCCTGGAAAAGTAATTCCATATCTTGTTAAAGTTTGATCACCTTCACATTACTGTGATCATACACATCTCCCTTCTCTCTGCATACATGCACCTTCTGTCCAACTTCACATGAGCCTGCATTATCTACTTCTTCCTTTTGAATAAGCTTGACTCCCTTCACACCACACAGAACCTTTTCTCTCTCCTTTCCTCTCCGAACTCCTCACTATGGAAAATAAATCCTCTGAAATGTTCTAATCTGCCATATTACTCCCTGCTACATTAAGCTGCCACTGTGCCTGGACCAGAAGCAGGAAGTACAGCAATGAACTGTATCCCTGTTGAAAAAGAGTAGAGAAAGTTCTCCAATGCCCTGGCCAAATTTTCCATACGATTAAAAATATCACCTTGTGTGTCCTCTGAAAAGAGACCACTATCCAAGTTGGACTAACTTGCTAAATGATGGATAAATAAAAAAAAAAGAGATAATATGTAAAGAAATAGGCAGATATATTTTGGGAGCTGGATGTATTTAAAGCATAAAATTTGGCTTTGGTTCATTGATTATTGAAACTATTGAGTGATCTTGAATTTGTTGCTAAAATGGATTTCTGAAAAATATACAAATTCTTTCTTAAATGAAGATATGTATCTGCCAAAACATCAAGATGAGAAAGGGATTAAAGGAATTTCCTCTTCAGTTCTTTGTTATTTGGCTTATGTATGTACACTGTATTCAGTGTAGAATATTAAGAGGATTGTAATATGTGTTTGCTAGTTCTTATATACAGCTGTAATGTCATATACTGATGATTTACTATTATGGTCAAGCCAAGTCAAAGTAAACTTTATTGTCATTCAGACCCACACTCAGTGTGAGTTAAATGAAAGTGCATTACTTCAGTTCCAAGTGCATATATCACATGCAACTACAGAGAATAACAAGGACAGATAGTAGTATAACATATACATACATGCACTATACAAAACAGACAAGATCTGAGATACCTCTATAACACTGCTAGCAGCCTTCATCAAATATTGCCCATGTGGAAAAGCAATTATTGCACAGACTATACAGAATATATTGAATAGCACAAATATATTGCGTAGAATGTTCACTCACTACTGATTGCACTTTTAAAACAGCCTGATGTAGGTAGTGCACAAGAAGATAGTTGCACTAGTGATTATTCTGGTCACCAGTTATTGATATATTATATGTTGACAATGTAGATCAATGTAAAGCAATAATGCAAATATCACAGTGAGTATTTCAGGAGCTAGCATTAACATTTGTTTGGAAAAGAGTGGTGTTATAGGCTTTAACATAATTTTGGTAGGTACCTGTTTTAATGACAGTAATTTTTTGGCATTAGAAATTGAGTTTCATAATGAAAAAATATTACAGAAAAATGGCAAATAATGAGTGGTAATTTAGAAATCTTTTCAAATACCATGGGATGAAAAATTCAGATTTGCTGACAATCTGTTTATTTTCCTTAGTAATACATCTGGCAGATGTGTAAAAGTGTGATAAGGGTATTCCATTAAAAACTGGAAGTGAAATTAATGGATCTATTTTTTCAAGAATTTGTGGAATAGGTTAAACCCAGTTCCCTCACATACGAGCGTCCTGGGGTCTTGTATCAGAATGCTGATAAAGGAGGATTAAATATAGTAAATCTGGTATTTAGATATTATAGTCCATTTATAATAAAATCATGGAAATATGAAAATATGTGATTTTAAGACTTATTTAGCAGTTTATCATGGTAGGTGAATAAATGAATGGAAAATTAAGGATTTTGTACAAAAAAGATGTTAAGAAGGATTATGAAATGTGTAGTTTAAAAAGTTAGACATGGGATTTAGACATGCAATTAATGTCCCTTGGACCCTTACAACTCATAAAAAATACATTAAGTTAAAATTATTTTAGGGAAGGCTGATAACAACTGGATACAAAATCAGAATATATATCATAGTTCCACCATTCAAATTTGAGCAATTTCACAAAACAAAATAAAAATATATGTATACTATTGGAAAATGGAGCTATCAAACTTAAAAAAAAAAGCTTTTCTTAAAAAACTACTACCTTGGCAAAAGACTTTCATGGTTCTAAAACAACTGCAACAAAAAAGTATTTTAATGCTCATTGCAAGATCAATAGCCAATTAGGACATAATAATTAAAAAGCTGAACACATTTTTAAAGTGCCCAAACTGCTATGCATGTAATTTATAATATAAATAAGGTGTTACTATAAATAAATGCATTATGATAAGTATTTGATGAGCAATTCATGATTCAAGCCTTTTGTTGTAAAGTATCATATGTATAAATTAACCAAGCTTCTTTTTGCGATAAGATTTCAGAGGCCTTTATATAAGAATCTGAATTATGACACACATACAAACTAAAATGTTATATAATTTGGATTTCAGTTATGTTTTTCAAAAATGTGAGGCTTCAGGATTACTCAGTGAAACATGAATCTTCTTGTAAACTCCAGCTTCCTCATCCATCTCTTTTACTTCATTCACTTTTTAGTAACCATAGTTGAAGCTACTGTGGTACAGTGGTAGCGGTGTTGCCTCACAGCAAGAGGTTCTCCTGTTTGATTCTTGGCTGCAGTGCCTTCTGTGTGGAGTCTGCATGTCCTCCCCATGGTCGAGTGGCCTCCAAAAGACATGTATGAATGGGCATCGGGCTGGCAACTTGTCACCATAAAAATCTACTGCCAATCATTAGCGGACCGGAGTTCTGCTGTGGCGACCCCTAACTGAAAAATACAAACAACAACAACTTTTTAGTAGCCATGGTTATAGCTGAAAATTAATTACGCAGTGTAAAAGTAATACAATAATTTTATCTTATAATGTTATCATCTGCTATGTTGTTGTTAGATTCAGGTATATGTTTTAGCATTACACTCTACATGCTTCATTATCATGGCAATAACTGAAGAGTTTGGCAAGTGACATCTTGCATGCATGGGCTATTTCTTTCACTATTCATTCCTATCTTCTTACTGTCTAGTTTACACACCTCTACTTTTCCATCCAACTCTTTCTTTCTCCTTCTGGTATTCTACAATGTACTCCTTTGTCTTTAACCATTTCTCTTTTGATAAATACTTTTAATTCTTAAAAATAGATTGCATTTCTACTCTAACCATGTAGACAAACAGTACTCATACCTATCAATTAGCATATATGTATGTATTACTACCAATCAGCTGAACAAAGTAATTTAAAATTATGTGAAATAGTTCTAAAAATCTATGCTACAATTTCACGTGCAGATGTTTTGTGTTGGCTGTTCTATCATGCAAATGCATAATCTGTTTAACAATATGTTAAACAACTCTGTCTCTAATCTACAATATTGTTTGTAAATATTAATTTTATTTGAAACATTTCTGTAGTTAATGCTAGAAAATTATGTAAAGATATTAAATCTGTTGAGCTTTTCTCCTCTTGCCTCCAATGAAAATGATAATTCCTGTCCAGTTGAAAAGACACGGACATGTAAAATGAGGAGATCTGTGGTGTAATCGGGCCTATAATGCACTCCTGGCTCACACCCCTCACTGTCTATTTTCCCACCGCTGGTCAGCTTACTAAGATCCAAGCTCTTGAACTTTTATCCATACTTTGAACAGTTCTTCCCTCCCATAAGTTAACTTGTCTTATACAGTCATTCCTACAACCCATCTATTGTAAGAGTAAGCCATTTTGATATTACATGGTCTATTAAGTGCCCATGAGCTAATCAGTAGATTACTATCTTTCATTAACCTTTGCATTACAGGACTGTTGAAATTTTAACTCTATTACTAATGCTTCTGTACAAAAGTGGTAATTATATGAACTTTAATGAAGGCACCGATTGTTATGTTAAAATTCGGTAATACTAGCAGCATTTTTAACAATTTCCATTCTTCTGAAATGCTACATGGGATGCTCCATTGCATAAAGGGTCTATATTACCAAATCAAAAAAGACCTTACGCAAATACCTAAACGTAGACACCTATAACGTGAACTGCAAAAATCCCGAATGCACTAAACAGCGAAAAATAAAATAACGAACTGTCATAGTCGGCCAACCCCACCACCCGCTACATACTACCTACCCAAACAAAATAAACCACATACATACACTAACTAAACCCTAATTTTAACCTAAAGTAAACCACCAAAACCCTACTTCTAACCCTACACTAAACCCCACATACACAACTCACTATGTACTATCCTTAACCCCTCCCTAACCCTAAGGTCCGTAACTACCGCACACGTCCCCTACAGACATGCACCCAAAAAAATAAATAATACACATACGTACATTTAACAAAACCCTACTTCCAACACTACACTAAAGCCCCACATACACAACTATCTATGCACTATCCTTAACCCCTCCCTAACTTTAAGGTCCGTAACTACTGCACACTTCCCCGACAGACATCCACCCAAAAAAAATAAATAATACACATACATACAGTTAAATAAATCCCTACTTCTACCACTACACTAAATCTTACATAGATTACCTATCTATTCACTTACCTTAACCCACATCCTAACCCTAAAGTCCTATCTATCGTACACTTACCTTACGGAGCTATACCGCAGATGGGCCAACCATTACACTTAGAAATTTCAATTTTCGCTAATTTGGTCATTCGGCATTTCTGTCTTTTACACAATCCATGTTGCTCTTTTCGTATTCACAGTTACAGTCTTTCGATCTGGTAATAGGAGCCCTTGCATAAATATATCAGCTTACAAAAGGTAAATAGAAACACTATGCCAAATGTGGACCATGCTTTTTCGGTCTGCACTGTAAGAAGATGGTTAGTGCATTTTCTCCTTCTTTAAAATATATCTTGCCCAGCCCAGCCATTTTTATGGAAATAGCACTCTAATACATCCAGGCACCCCTGTATGCAAAAGCTGCCAAGGCCTAAAGTTGATTAACCATACTGCCTGTAGTATTTTCAATAAACTACAGATTATGCAAAGATAGAACTCTCTTGAAATATAAATAAAAGTTTGACAAATTCTACCAGGACTACTAAACTAGCCTATGAAATTAGGTTAGCATTTGAAGCTAAGGACAATTCCAAATCTTTATTTAACTGCATTAGGAAATTAAGAAATAACACCAAGAGTACTCAAAACTTACTCATAATGGCACCACCTACTTTGATCTGGCTGACATTACCAATATAACAGCAAAGAAATTAAGTGTGAGTTTTACCCTAAAGATGGCTATCCACAGCCCACTTATCCCTAAGTCTCTAAATCTCCTTATCATCAATAAAGGACATGTACTGAATGTGCTCTCCAAGACTAGAAATACTTCATCAATGGAACTTGACAATATACCTGGCTGTTTAACAAACAGAACTAACAAGCTCTGGCAAAAACTTTCATTAAACTATATCCTGAGATAAGCCACAGGCTTTGTCCCTGAGGTATGGCACACAGCAATAGTGATACAACTCTATAAGGATATTTCCACCACTGATCCCCAAGAATTATAGGCCCACCAGTCAGGCAAGTCTTATTTCCAAAGTCATGGAACATATTATAACTGACCTGTTAAACTATGATCTTAAAAATCTCATCAGGCCAGAGCTGCAGCAGTTTGGCTTTGTCACGGATATATCTTGTCTCTGAATCTGATTAACTTCTTTGAATGCATGATGCAGGCTATTGACAGTAGAAATGCTGTCCACACAATGCACCTTGACCTGGCCAAGGCATCTGACACAAACCCCCATGTTAGCATAATTAGTAAGCTTAATGCATTATAAATTGATCCACATGTAGTAAGATGGACAGCAAATTAGCTAAAAGGCAGAACCCACTCAGTGCAGGCAGAAGTCTCAGCACATTAGCTAAAAGGCAAAACCCCCTCAGTGCAGGCAGAAGGTATCTTATCAGACAGTGTGAGGGTGACCCGTGGTGTCCCATAGGACTCAGTGCTTTGATCTCTTTTGTTCAGCATTTACTTTTCTGATCTCCAAACAATGAATCAGGACCTTTGGCAAACCAAGTTTGTGGAAAACTGTAAACTAGAAGTCATTGTCAAGTGCCATTCTGATGACAAAGCTCTTCAGCAAGAACATACACTTGTAAACACCTGGTGTACTAAAAATGGGTGCATATTAAATGCAAGAAGTGCAATATTTTTAAACACCTTTATTGAGTTATCACTAGTGCCACAGACAAACTTACATTCATGCAAAAATAATCAAACAGTATTAACAGGTTCATATTTACAAACGTTATACATCACATATATTGTTATATATCATATAATCAAAGCAAAATTGCATACATTGTTCACTTCTTGTTTTCTCTTAAACCTCATTCGTCCTCCAAAACATTTTCTGCATGCATTGTTCATACACTTTTCATCATTTTTTCTGTTATATTAATTCTTTTTCTACATGTGCTACTTCCTGTCCTTGTATTTCTCTTACAATATTCAATGCTTCAGGAATAGTTGTTTTAGATTTTGATTTCCATTTTCTAGTTTTTTTTGGCAGCCAACAGAATTCAACTTTACAGGGCCTTACTATGTCTAGGCAAGTCAGATCTTGTATTCCAGCTCAAACATCATTTCCTTAGTTAAACTTCTTTTCTTAGCCAGCATTTCTGACAGAGTACTCTGTAGAGAATTTTTAAGTCTGCCAACTCATTACATTCTGAGAACATATGCTCCCAGGTACCTCCTTCTTCCCAATTACACCTCCAATATTCACCATCTACCTGATGAAAAGTTCTTTAGAGTCTGCTTGGAGTCTAAAAGTTTATATGCAAACATTTATGGCAAAACTCCTACATCTTCTAGATTTTTTGCATATTTAGGAGCCACACATATGTCTTCCCATTGCTTCTTTGTGAATTGCATACCTAATCTCTCTTCCCAATTGCTTCTGACTTCTTCCTATAGTTGTTGTGTAATATTTTATATGCCCCACTAATGATTCCTTTTTAACAGCAGCTTCCGTTCTAGATTCAACTAAAAGTCAATCAATGCAGGTTCTTTCATTTAAGATTCTGCTAACCCTTCTTCTTTGTCTATAGTCTGATATCAATCCCTGACTGGGAAGGCAATCACTAGCCTGCAATCCAAACATCTTCTTGGCCTCTTCCCATTCTGTTACCTTTCCTTCTCTAATTATTTGTTCCCAGTACCTTGGTTCCTTTGTCAGCTTCATCCAGTAAATTCCAGTCCCCTTTTGCCTTTTCTCTGTACCCCTATTTGCAGTTATCCCTGTTAGCAGAATCACCTTTCTTTGTCCCTTTGTTGGCTTAGTTCTTTGTATATTGTCTGCTACTTTATAAATATAATATTCTATATGACTGTTGTTACTCTCCTTAAGGATCTGCATCCAAAATCTATGTCTTCCCTTATTTATTGAATTACCTCCTTCATCATCATACCTTTCGACTTTAAAATTGCAGCATTAGAAGTACAATATTATCACATTTCATAAACAACTCTACCAACATATGATGCAGACAACACCCCACTTCAAAATGAGGATGTTGTCAAGGACTTTGGAATTGAGTTGATGACTCCTCCTTTGATCAGCATGTAACAACAGTTGTCATAACGTCCTTCCACTTACTGCAGCTAATAGGTAATGGGATATCATTTGGATGCAAATAGATCATTTTCCATTACATTCAGTGTTGCTTAGACCAATTATTGAATACAGTTGCCCCTTTGGGGTGTATTTCTCTGGACATATCAAACAACTTTCTAGTCTAGAGGTTCCAAACTAAGAAGATTGTTGCCTTAAAAACTGTAAACTACCAGAAAAGACTGGAAGTACTGTCTCTCCATTCAGCACCTTCTCGACTTCTGTGGGAAGATGTATGCCTTGCCTTCTGTCATATTAGGCACCCAATGATGTTGGAACTCTTGCATGTCTGGAAATCCAATGGGCCCACAAATACCAGAACAGATGATTTAGATTATCATCAGAAAATGAATAAAACTCAGTGAGCAGACAGATCCTTTGCAGTCACCACCTCTGAAGCAGACTCCCATGACAAATTAAGCAGTGTGATACATTCTTTTTTCAAAAGGGAATGAGATGTTTGGGTGGGTATTCACAAATCAACCTTTGCTTGAATTACCTAACTCTCCTGGAAAATGGAGTCTAAGGCTGAGTATTGGCGAAGGTAAATAGTCACAAGATATTTCCTTTGATTCCTATATTTCTTATACAGAACATGCTATTTAACTGTCACAGAACTCATTCTCTCTAACCACAATCTAAACATACAACTATTCTACCAGGTTACAGCACTTGGAGGTATGGCTGCATAGATAAAGGTGTGGGTGGAGATTCTGTAACCCAGTGTTATGTTGTAGAATCTAGTCTACTTTTTCCATTTAATTTACAAAATATTCTCTTCTAGTATCAGTGAAAATCAATGATTTAAATTATATGACTTTGGTTTTTATATAAATGTCCCTTGTTTCATGCAGAGAAATGGCTAATAACTCAATCCATTGGGTAACATTTAGTATAAAACGGAAGGTCTTAATAGCAGGTGATATTACAATGGATTGGAATGTGTTGTCAGATGTATTTTTTCACATTTCCATATAATTGTTCACATTGTCGCGTAACTGATATCTTCACAAGAACAGACTGAGGCTCTGATAGGGAGACTAATTCAGACTGGAATTTAATATATTCCTTGGGCAATATACCAAGGGCAGGGATTAAGACTGACATCTTCAGTGATAATCTGCCATCCTTTGCCCTCTGGTTTTATAAAAAGCTTGAAAAAAAGCACAAAGATACTGTTACACAAAAAACACAAGTCATTTTGGCCAATCACATTTCATCTCAGTTCTGCAATGTAGAAAGTGAAGTCTTTTTCATTACCTTGGTCATAACTGTGTTGTGAAATATTTTAAAGCTACCTTCCTTACCATCCAAAACAGCATGGTCCTAATGTATCAGGAATTAGTTGTTGTTGTGATTAGGAGTCGCCACAGCAGAACTCTGGTCCGCTAATGATTGGCAGTAGATTTTTACATGCCAAGTTGCCAGCTCTGATGCACAACCTTCAACGAAGGTGCGCCCATTCACGCATGTCTCCACACAGAAGATGCTCTAGCTGAGAATCGAACAGGACAACGTCTTACTGTGAGGCGACAATGCTACCACAGCACCACCACCACAGTGTATCAGGAATTAGTATAAGCATGTAATTGAAGATTTAATGTCCCACAACAGAGCAGCTCTAGAAAAAAAAATACTATAGTACCAGATGTCTACCGTTATTGCTATAGTTTCCCAGTTAATTACTTGGAATATAGAGTAAAACAACACTGAGAAGCCTGTCCAAGTTTCCCAATTAACACAGAACACTGTTTGGTTAAGTAACATGTAAATAAATAACTGGAAGCTGGAGGAATCATACCCTGGACTTTAGGAAGTAGCACTGCCATAAAAAAAGGATCAAAGCTTTCCTGAGTGGGAATGAAACCCAGGCCACAGCAGCAGTTAGAGTACCAAATTCTAAGTGCTAGACCAACAGGGACATATAGACTTCTTCTTCTTCTTCTTCTTCTTCTTCTTCTTCTTCTCAACAAGCCAAGAAATAGGGTAAAATGTATGTTTCTGTTTATAGAAATGAACATTCTCTATCATCTCAAAAAAAATGTTTGGATGAAAATGATTGGACAGATTATAAGTGATGTATAATGTCTACAGCTGGGAGTGCGTCAGTATGGTTTGTGATGTAAAATGCTTGCAACTATGATTGTGTCCATGTGGTTTATTTTCATTTATATAAATGTATGATTGCTTATGTCGTAAGTGATGGTTTAATAAAGATATTTCTTGTTTAAAAAGGGGGGCAGGAACTGAATAATTTATGTAAGTTGCTTAGGTTATATGACATATAGTAATATATGTGAAGTATAATGTTTGTTAATGTTAATTTGTTAATACAGTTTGATTACTTTGTATAAATGGCGAACCATTTTGATCACATTACCTTCAAACAAAAAAGGAACATGACTAAGCTTGCTATCATACAAGATAAAAAGAACTATTATACCCATCTACAGCAATCATCCCACCACCAACCACAAAAATTTTGGAAATCAATTAACTCACTACTATCCCCTGGCAAAGTCAAAACTCCAAACCCACTCGGCTCCTGCCCCGACTCCCCACTACAAACAGCTAATGCATTCAATAACTTCTTTACATCTACCATACTTAAACTGGCCAACCAACAAAGCCCCAACCCCTCATTACTAGGGAACACTAGCTGCACTCCACCTCCATTTCTGCTTAAACCCATACCCACCTCCTATATTCTACACTTACTTCAGAAACTCAAACCCTCAACCCCCTCAGCTGACAAATTGCCAGCTGAATATCTCCAGCTAGGCGCTAAAGCTATTGCCTACCCCATCTCAATTCTAATCAACAGAACCATAAAAGAAAGTACTATACCCTCACTCTGGAAAATCTCCCACATCATCCCTCTCTTCAAAGGGGGCGATTCATATGAATACTCAAACTACCGCCCTATAGCACTGCTATCTCCTATTGCTAAAATAATGGAGAAATGCATCCACAAGCAGCTTTTAAATCACCTCCTATCTAATAATCTCCTAGCTACTTGCCAACATGGCTTTCGTCCCTACTACAGCACAACCACAGCCTTATTATCCTTCATAGACTCTATTAATATAAACCGGAATAACAATCTTCTTTCATCAGCGTTCTTTGTTGACCTGTCAAAAGCCTTTGACATGGTGAACCACCAACTCCTCCTTCACTGCCTAAAATCTCTGTCTCTCAATGATCTGGCTCTGAATTGGTTCACTTCCTATCTCCAGAATCGGAAACAAGCTGTTTTATGGAACCACAATCTTTCTGAACTTCTCCCCACCACTTTAGGAGTACCCCAGGGGTCTATCCTAGGTCCTCTTTTATTTTCCATCTTTATTAACGACCTGAATCTTGCCACCCCTTTAACTACTTGTATTCAGTACGCCGATGACACCACCATCATCTGCTCTGCCACAACACAAGCTGACCTCCACTCACTTACTCAAAAAACTTTTACCACCATCGAACAATGGTTCTCCAATCACTGCCTTCTCTTAAACCCTAAAAAAACTAAACTGCTCCTCTTTTCTCCTACACACCTGTCTCCCACTATTAGTTTCACACTCACTTCTAACAATGGCACACTTATCTCTCCCGACCAAACAACCAAACTTTTAGGAGTTACTATTGACAACCTACTTAAATTCGATGTACATATTAACTCTATCATAAAAGCAACTAATAGAAAATTAGGTTCTCTCTACAGAATCAAATCTTTCTTAACACCTGAAGCAAGAACTACCATAGCCAGAACATATCTTCTCTCTACCCTACTATATGCATCCCCGATTTATACTAATCTTTCTAAACACAACATCAATAGGCTTACAATAGCCTACTGCAACATTGCCAAATTTGCCACTGCCTCTCCATATAAAACACATCACTGCCTGAACCTCCATATCCTAGGGTGGCTTGAGTTACCTCACCTAATTCAATACTACCAACTTACAATTGCCCATAAAGCCCTTCACCACCCTGAAAACATTCCTATGCTCTCTACTCTGATAAAACCCTATAATTACCTAAAAACCCTAAGATCCTCCAATAAATTACTGATCCAAACTTTTCGAGCAAAGAACACAGCAGGCGACTCTATATTTTCCAACTCTGTTGGTAAAGTTTGGAATCAACTTCCTCCTGACCTTATAGCCCAAACTTCTATCACACTATTTAAAACCCAACTAAAACATTTTCTAACCAATCACTGGCTTTGCTCATGCAATTTCCCTACCTAAGCACATACCTCCTACAGTCTCCTACACCCTCTGCATCATCTACCATATCTATTTCTAAATTGCTTTTCATTTCTACAAATGAAATTGTCTCTATGAAATACAAAATATTTATTTTCTTACTCTTCTTTTAACCTTCAATCCACATTATTACCTTTGTCTTTATTCTATATTCATTTACTGAAAAATTTTATATTTTAAGCATTTTCTTACTGTAAAACTTGACTAAATGCCTGTTTTTGATGTGTGTCAAATTCCCTATATATGATGTATGTTAAATTCCCTATCTATTTTCTAATGCCTGTATTAATTGTATTTTATACTGTCTATGAACCTTGAATGTATGTTTATTGCTTTACATTAGATAGTGGAGCTTTTCTCCTCGGGCCTCCACTGAAGATGGACATGTATCCAGTTGGACTAGCCCGGTTAACAAATGTAAAATAAATAAATAAATAAATAAATAAATAAATAAATGTTATACTTGGTGGCAGTGGTATGTTGGTTTATAAATGTAAATTTGCCTATGTCATAAGTGACAATTCAATAAAGGTGTTTAAAAAAAAAAAAAGATTGTTACTCAACAATTCCAAGCAATTCTGGGTGGAGGTTAACTATTTTTTAACCCTGGTAAGGCATCGTAGGCATTCCCTATCTGAACTTCTGACTGAAACAGTTAATCAGCCCAGTAAAGTGCAAAAGCCACTGTATCACATTCCTTTTCAGAAGAAATAAACATCTGTTTTGCAGTCATTACTTAAACCGATTTCCACTGCTGAAATGTCTAAGAAAACTCAAGTCTGAATACATCTTTGTTGGTGGCTTCCCTCCGGAATACCTCAAAACTACTGCACAGACATGCTGATACAAGTGACAAGCACCATGGGGCAAATAATGAGGCTGTCTCATTTTCTCATTTAGTTACTAATGAATTTATTTCTGAAGAGGAATTAGAGGCTCTTAAGGACAGCTTTTTGACCAGCAGTATCCCAATTTTTGGTTAATTCTTTAGCTGATTATGTTTAGGTAATAGACATAACTTTATCAGCTGATTTTTTTTTTTTTTTGTTTTCCTGATGGTGGCAATTCTATTAATAGATGATAGTGATTTTGTCTATGGTGATACTATATGATAATGGCAGTGACCAGGTCAAGAATATTTTAGACAGAAAATAGAAAATCATTTTTAATGTTTTTAATTTCACCACAAAGTAGGGTACTTCCCATAGATTTGCATATAAAAGGTGTAAGAACTAAAAAGTAATTTTTGAGAGTTGTAAAAAAAGAAATTTTAAGGAATAATACCCAGGAAAAGTGCATGAGAAAATGGGGAGCATATATTCAGTGCAGGTATAATAAAGATAGTGTTAATATTATAATAGGAAATTTTCTAAGGGTTATAAAATGTAATGGAATGCATGACTGCAATACCAAAGGGGTAGTATACGTGGCTAGCTGTATATCTTGCCCCACTTTCTATGTGGGAAAAATTGAGCAACATCTTAAGACAAGGGTTTACCAGCATCTGTATTCTATTAGAAAAAAATGCCTTACTAATGCCTTACATAAAGATACATTGAAATGTGAAAGTCATAAACATTTATAGTTAATACTTTGGAGAAGGCTACACCTGACAAGTGAAGTGGAAACTGCTCCAGCTACCTTGAGTTTAGGGAACTATACTGGCAACTTTTATTAAATGTGACCCCAAATCCAGGTATTAAAGGTAAAGTATACTTACCTAGTGCATTGACATTAAAGACTGATAACTTACACATTTTATGGAATAATGTCTTAACTAGTGAATGAAGTCTTGCCCTATATGTGCTCTGATATTATTTATATTATAAAAATTTTTATTATTGTTTAACTTGGGTTTGTTTGTGTTTACTATTATCAGTTTTAATATTCTTCTGTTGTAGTGGTATATTCTTAAAGGTTTTTAGTACTGAGGGGAGTTGTATGTATAATTCATTTATTTGTTGATTTTACACAATTTGATGGGATGATGGTTTGCGTTTAAGGTGTGTGTTTGTACGGTTTTAATTATCTGATGAAGTTCTGCAAACTTTTGGAATGAATGCACTAATCCATTAAAACTATTTTCCCTGTTGGCTTTTCCGCAAGTTCATTTTTTTTGTATTTGTAATATTCTGTATGCACAGATTCCATTACTCCTATGTTGTAAGTGTGAAGCAGTATGGTTATGGGAAAAATGGTTCTACTCTAGATCACATAGTGTTAATTCTCATGAAATTCATAAATAGCAGTAAAACTTCAGACAGGCCTTGCCTTAAAAAAGTGAAGCATTTTTTTTAAAGGGAAAGCCCCTTTGCATCCCTGTATGTGGGCGCTGTAGATCCATACCTCACTGTTTATATCTTCCTATTAAGAGGTCATATCACTTCAGAGACAAATAATAGCACATTAACTCTGTTCTGCAGTTTTACATAGATTTGTAAATGTAACATTTTATTATTTGCAGAAGTCAGGGACAAAAAATAGTCTAACAAGTACTAGCAGTTCAGAACAATCTTCAGTTGTCTGATTTACTTCCATTACCTTCCATCAATCACTGCCAATCTGATTGTTTCACTTGGGTTATGCAATGTGTTAAAGTGGGTTTTATTCCTAAGGATGAAATGTCTTATTGGTGAAATTTAGAAATGTAAGATTTTTCTCTGAAAAATTCCAGTTTAGTTATTATAACTTTAGTATCTTTAATTAGCTCTTTCAGCCCATGTTTATGGCCATCTTTATGACTGTGTATTCCTTCAAGGTCAGTTTAAATAGTTTTCTGGATCTGATTGTACCATTCAAATTGTAGTCACATTTACTTGAACTAAAAGCAATTAAGATATGATGTTGTATCTCTAACAAATACACATGGACTACTCATCTGTAAGAATGAGAACTTACTTTATTAAGGGTATAAGAGTTATTTATAAAGATAAAAGATCAGATTCTTCATAAATATTTGAAGTGCTTGACATAATGCCAGTATAGCTTTCTGCAACTGGATAAGAATGCATTCTTTACCAAATACTTTGTGGAATGTACACAGACTTTTGGCCAAAGGCACCACACATTTTCTGAACTTGTAATATGAGATGTGCTAATGGTACCTGTACTGTGTGCATAACATGTCTGCAAACAATACTGAGAGATGCTCCTGATCTATGCTTGCCTCGTTTGTGAAACAAAGGGAGGCAAAGATACTATTTCATGCATTGCTCTTGCCGCAACATTCCTTAAGCAATTCACACAAGAAATCTCTAAAAATGTGTGGATCAGACATTCATTCCTTAATGTAGCATGTTCTTTTCAAAATTATAAAACTAATTGGCATCCTAGACTGCATAACATAAGTCATTGTTATAGGTATTTTTGAATTACCACCTTTCTACTTCCATAATGCTCACTCATTATATCTTGCATTAATAGGCAAGTATGCCTACTTCCTTATAAGAGCAAAACACCTTATCATATATACTTTAATTTGAAACTGGCAACGGTGTCATTTTAAGTACAATGAACTAAAATATTTCTGGAAAGATCATGTATACAACTCTATATGCACATTCTTCTTCTTTCAGAACATGCTAAAGACATTTGTTTGCCAGGACATGCCCTTATCAGACTCATTTGTTGACACACAATGAATTTAATGTGGTTGCACATATGAACTGCACTCCATACACTTTCGTCTTTATTCTCTTATATTATAAAATGCATGTCAGAGCACCTTAATTCAGATTTTGTTGCCTTACTCACTGCACAATATTTTCTTTTCTCCCTGTATGAAAAGCTTAATGTCTTAATTTTTCTTAGGTTGAGCCATAAAACTCTCTTACATAACTATAACTAATTGTTAGAGGTAACTTCCATTACATTTGACTGATTTCTAGAATGTATTTTAGTTCTCTTGTAAATGCAATAAACTAAGAATTATGCAATCACCTGTACTACAAAAATTATGATTACTTTTGCTATGGGCTCAATGGGCATCTTGCCCATGTCTCATCAAATAACTAAATATCGGGTATGTATTCTTGTTGTTAGATTTAATTAATAGGAAAAACAAAGAATAAATGAAGTGTGTGACCATGCAGTCAATGAAACCAATAAATGGTATCATTAGCTTTAATTACTAACTCGAGTGATTTTTCTGCCATTTACATTTCTAGTAGCAAAGAGAAGAATTCAGGAATGTTAAATGTGGGGGTTCCAATAGGGATTTCAACAGCTCAACCTTCTTCTATGAATAAACAACTAGAGTTCAACCTTCTTTGTTCTCTGTCATCTATATACATTCCAGGGTTCTCCAGTTACAATATATTACTGGCTGCACTTTAATGCTTCTCCTTAGAATAAAATGGTCTACTATTCATGTGTGTTCCATTCTCCCGTAATGGTTTCTTCACTACAAAAAAAGGTCTGAAAAAACTGATGCACAAATTTTTGTATTAGATCTGTGTGCTTTGATGTGGCTCATTCTGTAACATGAGATACCTATTTACAGCAGGATTCAATAAACCCCACATGGCTCGTTAAAATCATGTGCGCAACACAGCATGACACGCACACAATAGTAAGCTAATTTGTATTCAGTAAACAGCTGTACATGATGTGTAGAGCCATGCAAAGACTGTAAACATTGTGGCATGCTAATTGCTGCATAACTAGCTGAATTGTATGCTAATCAACCAAGCCAAGATGGTGGGGCTATTTAATAAGCTATAATGCAATTATGTACATTTACTGTAGCCTTTTGCCTTGTATTCCAAAGGCTACTGGAATTCAGCCGCAGAAAGTTCACTCGAGGTTTAAGACTGTTAGCGGGTGCTGCTCTTCTGCATGTGTATGTGCAACAGGCTCAAGTCTATGCCGCCGCTGCTGCTGCTAGACCTCAGACAAGGAGGAGAAGAGTATTTAGACCCCATTTAACCTTGCAAGGGCTGCATGATATGGAAATAGTAGAGCACTACAAGGTGGGCAGAGATATACTTCAGGAACTCTGCAACCTCTGTTGTCCTCACCTGACAGCAAGGGCAAACTCAGGGGAACTAATACCTGCGCGGACCAAGTTATGTGTAGCACTTAGAATATTAGCTACAAAAGACTTTCCCAGACTCACAGCGGACATGCTGGGAGTGTCACAGACATCAACATAAAAGATCCTACACCAATTTCTGAATGCCATGCTACAGCATGCCAATGACTATATATGTTTCCCCCATACCCCTAAGGACAGAGCTAGGACTATGCAAGAGTTATACCCCATCGCCCACTTTCCAGACGTCTTGGGTGTCATAGCCTGCACACACATTAAGATGAAAGCACTACCTGGGAAACAGGGAGGGTCTACATACACAGAAAGGGGTACCACTCCATTAACTGACAGGTCATGTGTTATGCTAAGTGAATCATCCTGAATGTGTGTGCTGGCAACTCCAGCAGTTAATATGACATCTGGCACAACTCACAGTTTTTCTAGGGTAATAACCCACAAGGCCATTTACAGGGGGGTGCAGGGTATGCACTCAAACCATGGCTGATGATGCCCATCAGAAATGCACACATACCCATGGAAGAACATTATAATGAGGCACATGTTCAAACAAGAAATATCATAGAGCATGTGTTTGGGCTGCTGAAGTCATGGTTTCAGTGCCTAGATACATGAGGAGGTGCTCTACAGTATGATCCTAGTACTTATGCAGAAATGATCACATTCTATGCCATCTTATACAGTATCATCCTATGAAAACAGCTGCAACAGGATCACCAAGGACTAGGAGCAAACATTTCACCACCACTGGCAAGGTCATCACATCCATACTAAGGTAAGGAATCAGAAGGGGAATCACCCCCCAGCCATTGTGGGTATAGGTAGACATAAGCATGTACAATATGCCCTCACTCTGGCCAACAGGGAACAGATAGCACACATGCTGACCACCTAAGGGGTTCAACTTTCATCCTGTACACACATACATACAGTAAAACTGAGGCCAGGCCACACTCACATCCCTTACTTACCCATATAATGGCTGTGTACTGCTAGCATCAGTCAGAGTTATTCCCAAATGACAATACTTGTAAGTACAGGACTATCAAGGTAAGTTCTGAACCTGTAAAATAAATGCTAACTGTGTAAAACATGAATGAATATCAAACTGACTTACTATTTAATATATATATGCAGTTTATCAACTATCATGACTTATGCATCTAAAATAGCCAGTATAAAAAATGTAATCCAAACTCTATTTATCCCTACATTCTCACAAGTGGAGCAATACGCATGACTGACATATTAACATTTTAAATGCAGGAATCACAGTATTAAAATACTGTAAGAAATCTGAAAAAAATTCCAAATTACATCACCAATACATATCCTAAGCATTCATTTAGCTTTCCACCCTGTGCATCAGACATATTCATATGTAACCCTGAATCCAAAAGATATAAACAAGGTGATGGCACGGTTAACATCATTTGCACAAGGTGGGGTGGGGTGGGGGGGGTAAGATGCCAAGACTGACACCAAAGTTGTGAACGTGTGCAAGTACGAAATACAGGCAGGTACGAATGTAGATAATATCAAAAGGCCACTGAGATAGGATGACCTGCGACCCTCATTAATGCCTCATGTAACTAATGTGGGGGGGGGTCTATATGGGCATTCAGCGTGAAATATGTGTGTGCATGAACACAGCCAAGCTCTGTGCTAGAACAATGTTCTGGCATGTCAGACAGGTGTGAGCTGTGCTTCACTGTTGTCACTGACTGGAAGAACTGACACTCCCAGGAGTTGCACTGACATGTCCATGCCCATGGTCAGATGTGTTTGCTACTTGAATAGCCAGCATAAAAAGTTTGCAGATGACTGCAAACTGAGAGCCATAATCGAAACTCCTAACGATGTGGACATCCTACAAAAGGGCCTCACTGAGACAGATGCCTGGTGTCAAAGCCATGGCCTCAAGCTCAATGCCAAAAAGTGCATTGTCATCCCCTTTGGTAAAAACTCTGTACCCATGAACTACCACATAGGCGATAGTCTACTTAACACTGAAAGTGTGATAAGAGACCTTGGGACACAGGTGGACAGTAGTCTCTCCTTCGATAATCGCATCACCGCAGTGGTCAGGAAATCCTTCTATGTGGCACACCTCATCACAAAAGGTTTCTTATCCAGAAAAAAAGAGGTCATTGTTCCCCTCTACTCATCACTCATTCGACCCATTATAGAGTACAACATTCCTTTTGGTATGTACCTCACAAGACATCTACAACAACTGGAAAGGCCACAGAAATACCTCACAAAGAGGATTACTGGCGTCAAACAGATGCCCTATGCAGACTGTCTAAAGAAACTCCAGCTTTACTCTGTTGCATATCGCCTACTCAGAGGCGATCTCTGCCTAACATACAAAGCTATGTTAAACTCAGAGCTGTTGGACATGCTCCACTTAAAGAAATCCCAGTCCCTCCTACCTACACGCTCTAGGGACCTAAACTTTGTCACCACAAAAACAGAACATGCTGGAGGGATGGATTCCTGTCCCAGAGACTTCCCATACTCTGGAACATACTACCTATCTATGTCAAACAGAGCTCCTCATTAGCACTCTTCAAGAAAAATCTTGATGATTGGATGGGAAATAGGAAATTAATCCCGGGGATCACTTCTGTGGCTCTGCTTGACAGGGGCACAGGAAAATAATTTTCTTGGGTAGTGAAAGCCAAGGTACCTTTTTGGCTAGGCTTGTATAGGCCCTTGGGACAATAGCCTAGTACCTGCCTATGAACCTATGAACCTATGAATGTGACAGATGTCTACTGGATGAGCTCTCCTCATGACTGCACTCAGGTCCAATACCTAATGGCCTACCACATCTAGGTGTGGACACCTCAACACTGATGGAGCAGAGGGAGTAGTGCCAGTACTGGAACAGGATCAGGTACAACCATGTTGGCTAACATCAGATGATCTAATGAAAAACGAAAGTTTGGTACACCAAGACAATCAAAGCTGACCAAAAATTCAAGTATAAAATCCTTTAATTTGCAAAATCAGTTGATGATCAGATGATGTTGCAGCCCTACAGCCATGTGGATGCTGTCCCTCTCTCAGCAGACATTCCATTACTGACACTGTCTGCTCCATTGTGGCATTCATTCAATCCACTGAATCAGCCACACTGTGGAGACAGTCATGCATGTCAGCTTGTGTTACATCTGGAACCCTAAGCATGTCCTTGGAGGCCCTAGTGGAACATGTCTGTGCATCCATGATAGCTCTGAATATACCTCAAGTGGCACATAAAGACATGCCAGCATCAGGTGGGGGTGGACAACAGGCCTCCTCCAATCAACCATACCAACCCTCCTGAATGGTACCTTGCCTACACTTTGGCTGTGGTCAGGGTCAACTGGCACTCAAACCACAGTAACCACACTACCCTGATCAAATGTGTCACCCTCAACATGTCTGCTCTCTGAGGGCTCAGTGGAATGGCTATGCATAGGTATACTAAATGTGTCTGAAGGATATCCAGGGGATGTGTGAGCCATACCTTCAGTGTCAGATTCAACCTATGCACCCCCCGACTGTGCCTCCATTCGGCCACCACCATCATCATCATCATCCACATCATCAGAGTCTACCGATACCCCATCAAGTGGTAGGAGTCTGACACTTCCACTATCTGGATCACCTGTGATAATAAGCAACAAACACAGGACCAAAATTACTACTCCCACAAATATTAACCCAAAATATCTGAAGAAAAAGTAACACTGGTCACACAGCTGCAGATGATACAGCAATACAGGCACTCATTATACCCTTCTCACACATACTGGTAATAATATTTCTAAATAATGCTTAGTAAGAGCAAAAAAGAAAAAAAAATGTTTACCATGTGCAGATGTATCAACACTTTGCAGAGTGGATGGTCCTATATGAAATGAAGCAATGAAAGGGCAGCAGTTAATCATCACAATGGAAATAACACAGTGGCAGTGAATACACAATAACCTATATGCCTTGTAAGAAATAGTCATAACTGAAACTAGTCTGAGCTGTCCACCCACACCCATGTCTACTGAACAACTCTCTTGTATCATAGATACAGATAGAAAAAAGACATGTATCACAAGCAGTAGCAACCAAATTATATTTTAATCTAGAAGCCAATATAATGTTGCCATATATAAGCTTACCTGGAATCTGCTCCTGGGACACACTTGGCCTCCCAGCCACATCAGCACTGCCATCAAGCACACAATGCACAGGCTCCCCTGAGCTGTTGGCATCTCTGACAGTGGACAGGAAGTCCTCATATGGTGTCAGTGGTGGCTTGGCAGCACAACCACCCTCCCATAGCCAGTTGTTCTTTGGAAACTGCAGCCACCCTCCTCCGTGCTGATGAAATCATGTCAATGGCCTGTTGCTGCACCTGATCATAACAGTTGCCATGACCACTAACTGCATTTACATCAGTGGCTAAATGGTTCAAAATGTCCTTTCTGACAACCATATATGTCCGACCTCTCTCAAGCAGGAAGGCTCCATGCTACCTCAGAGTTTGAATGATGACTTAATTCTCAACGTCAATGAAAGGGTTTTTTTGTGGAGGTGTAGGCTTAGATGCCATAATCATTTGTGATATAAATCAGAGAAGGACAAAACACGTTACTATCACATAAGTAATGTATTTGTTCACAAAAACAATCACTCTGTGTATCCTTCATCAACATACAGCACATGAAGCACAGTTCACATTTAGTATAACAGAATGTTACATGGATCCCCTTCCCCCTCCCACACAAATAAATGTTTGTACAAACCAAGGAATACCACATAAGTAATGTATATATGTTTTCAGCAAAATAATCAGGCTTTCTACACATTTTCATCAGAAAAGCACTTGAAACACACTTCTCATTTAGGACAAGAGAATGGTAGGTTTCACCCCCACACACTCCAAAAAAAATTAAGGCTCTGTAGAAGCTCCCATTCTGTCAACATTCATGTAATGAAGACTGACAAGTTATGGCACTGATTACTGGAAGACAATTATTATTGCTAAATAGTAAAGAAGTCAATTTATGAATGCCATTCAATTTTCAGTGTGGCCATCACTCTTATGGAGGTTGTCCTGGGCCATCTGAAAAGCATAACACCAGTTTCAATGACTTGTACATTACATTTCTCTCGAATACCATATACTCATATGATATTGCAAAAATAAATGTTAAGAACATAGTTGTGCTGAAAGTATCACCTATCTATCTCACAAATGTAAATGCCTGCCAAAACTGCCTGTGCCAACAGTGAAGTATAAGAAGTGCATAGAGATAAAACTTTATTTTCCCCTGGCTGTTTAACTACATTTGTAAAAGTTAACAAAATGTCAAATGTCCTTGAATACTATAAGCATACCTCAGCAAAATAAGGGCTTCTCTGAAAATACATCACATTCAAAGAAATACCAATCTTCAGTTTTGTCCGAATACACAAATCTCCTCACCTTCAAGTTGTATTGCTACATGGTTATCATTTTATAGTGTAGATTTAGCCCTCTGAGCACTGTGAAGATGCAAATGTGGTGTGAACTCATTAGAAATGCTGAATACCAAACTTTTGACTTCATGTAGCAGGTGTAAACATAGTGCAGCCTCTACACCACTGTTAGGTGATAATGGCTTGCAACTGAAAATGATTAGTGTGAGTAAGGGAAAGCACAACAGTAATTTAGACACCTTTCCCTGCAGTGGGTGTGTCAGTGAGGATAAACTTACAAAGTGTGTAACTAACTTCAGTAAGCTTTTAAATAAAACACAACACCACACAGGTGTAATTTTTTTACCATAATGGCACAAGTCTCCTGCCTTTGATGAAAGCTGTTGTTCACTGTTGTGTATTTTTATCACACTTTGAAAGCAAAACAATAGAAAATGCACTGCAGACTGCATGTCTAACAGTAAAGCAGAGATAAAGGAAGAATGACCAGAAAATGAAGAAAAGACAGAACTGCATTTCTACAAACATATTTATAAATGCTTGTGCGATCATTCATTGTACTAAATATGCTAGCCAGACTTGTACAACCATGAATGTCCACCTGTTTCAACTGTTAATACTGGGTATGAAATGTGAATTGCTTGTATGCACATAATTTGAGTGGTGTTGCAAAGCTATGTATGTGGCAAAGAGAGATAATCACTCTGACTGTATTTTGTAAGTGCAGTAGTCTGATAGTTCACATCTGAAACTAATTGCTTCTCCTTTGTTTAACTTTGTTATCTTTTCTGTTTTATTTTTATTTTCTTTTTTGTTTTTACTTTACCATTTGCACAGTTTGTGGCTTAGTGCAAATATGGTTTACTGCCTAAGAATTGAAAATGTAATGTCAGTTGTCTTATGAAGCACAAGCACGCTTAGCAGCATTGCACAGTGATCAGCAACATAGATGGCAATGACTGCAGAAATTACACCTGTTACCCAGCTGTCTCTGTGGCACATGGTGTAAATACATTGAGATAAAAACGAGAGAGCATAGATAAAGTGGGTTTGGAGCCCCACTGTTGTTAGTTTTACTAAGGAAGGGTCATAATGACTATTTACACAAGTAATATATATCTGCTATTGCCTTTTACATTTGCATGCTGCCTAGCTATGTATAAACAGGTTTACTTCTTAAGGGAAAAAAAAAGTGAAAATTTTCATTTAACTCACCTCTCTTTGACCAAATAGGCTCAGTAGCAAGGTGAGGCCATCAGCACTCTGGACAGTATTGAGTGTGGAAAATACAGCTGCTGCCTAGTTTCCCTGTGGCACCCAGTGTAAGTACAGTGAGTTCATGGTCAGAACAGATGTGAGCAAGGGTTATAATCCAGCATAATCCACTTTTTAGTAAGGGTGTTCAGCTGTAAGTTTTTCATAAAAATATGTAACGCAAATTACAATTCTATTACTAAAGTAATGCAAGCCAGTCAATTTCCAGTATATTGTCAGACATTAGTCCTGCATCATAGATGAGAATGAATAAGCCAGGCTTAGTAATGTCACATACATACAGTCTTAATTGAAGTATAACACCAGTCACTATTTAAGCTGTATATCTGTGATGACCATGATTGCCAAACACTTCTTATGTGGCAATGAGGTAAAATCCCCCATGTTGAAATTTATGCATTTACTTTTTGTACATAGGATCGAATCCCACATTGTACAAATTACTTTTAACAGTATGCAAGTCTCCACAAAATATGTGTCAAGTCATCGCATTGATCGCTCCAAAGTCATGGCTTAAAAGCCAAATCATTTAGCATTTTAATATTGATCATTGGAAAAGGTGTAGCCAAGTATAGCAGTATAGGTTATCAATTAATGCTAAATCTCACATTATCCTTGCTGTTTCATACAGTTGTATAAGTATACAGATTAAGCAACTAAAATGATATGAAATAGTGTAGATAGATAGGACTGGCATGCTTTCATGTCTCTTTTTCCCTCCTTTATTTTACAGCTGCACAGGAAATCTCAGCAAACAGTGTGCCACATGCTAAGAGAGTGGGGAGACTCAGAGAGGCAAGGGGTTTGTATGCAGCACAATTTAACATGATTGTGTTAAATATATTGAGATTCTATTGATCAGTAGCTACAAAATATGTATATTTTAACTGTAACAGCAAGCAATGCATACTTTCTTCTGTAGCTGTTGTTAATTGTATTAGACAAGTATAACACTGCTAGGTGAGGTAATCTCCCACAAGTAACCTATAAACTCACATTCAACAAATACATTTTTTTTAATTTTAGTTGCAGCAATATTGGCTTTAAAGTCATGTTGTTAAGTTAATTTGTAGTATCTTTAAAAGCATATATGGAATATCTGCATATTCCAAGGATTACTTGTAGCAATTCAAATTTCATTTTTGGGATTGGGAAGGCTATATAGCTGATATAATAATAAAAGTATATTTATTGTAATAAACATGAGTGTGATATATCATCATTCTAATCATCTCTTTTCTTTTCTGTTTTGTCTCATTTCACCCCTTATCTTTTTTTTTAGTATAGAAACACACCCTTCTGATGTCATACCTTTCTGCCAACAAACCAAATGCTGTTCAGCACAAGGAAGGTAGGCCAGTCACTGGGGCTCAGTCTGTCAATCCTCTACTGGCTGCTGCACCAACACCCAGCATCACTGGGACACAACCTGGCAGTTCTGCCCCTGCATTATTTGGCCCATACACATTAAGGTAGCATTGCCCCAGCTGCTGGTGCATTAGTACCCTGCAGGAGTATTAGTGGAGGCAGTGATAATGGCACCCCCTAGGAACTGCCAGGGATGGTGCAGGGTATCATAGAAAATGGCCTTCATGCCCACATTAGTTACCTGGAGAGGATGTTCATCAAAATAGAAACGAGACTCCTACATGAAGCACTCTCACAGGCAACTGAAGAAGGGGACAGTGTTGTCAGTTCTGAGTGTGAGGGCTAGATGCTCACTGTTCCCATACATGATAAGCATGTGCCTCCAGTGTCTCCTACCTATCCCCAATTATGGTGTCCACAAACCTTTTGTGTCCATCACAATCCTTGTGTCTGTCTTGTTTGCCCTGTTTATCTGCACCTGCTTCTTCACCTACCCTATCTACCTCACCCTCACATTCTAAGGTCTCTTTCCAGCATTCCCTCTTCTTGAAATAAAAAAGGGCACCTGTCCCACAATAAATAAATAAATAAATAAATAAATAAATAAATTGCCCATATATTGCTCTCCACTTCACATATATGTCTTCTCAACACACTTGATTTGGTCCAATTGGCTATACAACATTATTGCATTGTTGTCACCCATCTGTCATGTTATGATAGTCCAAATTCATCCAATTTTCAATACATGTTCACATTACAGTGTTGGAAAAGTGGATATATATGGCTCTTTCCTTATTCCCTCCTGCAAATTCCTTTTATTGCTTCCCCTTTGTTCTTCCCTCTTCTTAACCACCCCCAATTTCACCATTTTTGTATCAACCCCATTTTTACAGACTTAATCGTATCAAAAATAGAATGATACATCACACAAATATGGACAGAAATGCCCCATAAAAAGCCTTCACTTTTTGTTCTCTACATTTGTGCAAATTTCTGATTGTGCACCAATGCCACATGGTAGTAAATGGCTCTATATGTCCTATGGCAAAACCTGATGAGTTTTGCCATCGGCCGCACTAGTGCGGCTATTTCCATGCAATGCTGCTGGAACTCACTGTGCTAAAGGAAAGCAGGGTTAAAGCAGAGTAAAGGCACTACTTTGAAACAGTTACTCTGACAGTTCTTTAGACTGCTGAATGTAACAAAATCCAACTTCCTATGTGGAGTATTGACATAAATCACTTGACTGAAGTCTTTTTTTTTTTTTGCCCATAGAATCAAGGGTTCGATTCCAGATGAACCTAACATCATTTTTTATTGTGATGTTATATGTGTGTGATATGTTTAATTACCCATATCTCAACATTTGCCAGTTATGAGTTCTCATGAGATATATTGAATACTAGTCAAAAATGAGTATTTGAAGTGAAATCCATCCCCACAACTATGAGACATTTATCCAAATTTGTTGAGCTTGTCATAAGCCTATTGCCCCTCTCCTAACCCTTCTTTACCCATATGTCATGTGCTTCATGTTACACAGCAATGCAGGTTAATACTGAGAACAGACCAAAAGCATGCATGTGAATGTTCCATTACACTAAACACTGATGTATGCTCATGTCTCCTTGTATTGATCCCTTCACTCTCACACCTCTTTGTGTGTGTATCTGTTAGGCTGATGGATGTATAGGTCATCTCCTGGTTTCTGCAAACTTACATGACTCTGCTGATGGATAATCCAAACATGTTACTTTGATTCATTAGTTTATCAGTGCTCCTGTAATGTGCAAGGTTTAAAAACTGGCTGTAGGATACCCTTTCTGTCATGTTCAGGTGATGATGGATGAAATGTTCATCTTGTGATGTGGTAACTGTCCTTACTGTGAAAAAGCATACTGCATAAACATTTCAGGATACCCAGCCCTGCACAAATAGTTAGCATATCTGGTGAGTCATAATAACCATTTCAAAAGATGTAGCACCCCTTATCATTTCTAGAAAGCTGTATACACAATTAACTTGTGGTTTGTAGTGAATCCTGCAACTGTGTTGAGGTAGGCATTGCTGAAAATATTCAGGGAAGACACATGCTTTAGTGTTGTTGTTGATAGTCACACTTGTAGTCCTGATCACATTTACTTAGCTAACGGATACCTGAGAATGATCAGGATTTGAACCTAGGATTACCTGCACTCTGACCAAGAGCTCACTGCTCTTACACACTGTGCCTCAGAGAAAACTAGGCAGCAGGTGTATTTTCCACACTCAGTACTGTCCAGAGTGCTGACAGAGATGCTTTGCCACTGAACCTGTTTGTACGAAGGAAGGAGAACCAAATGAAATATTATTTTTTTTTCCCTTAAGCACAGAACCATGTTTGCTCTGCACTTAAAGTCATACAAACAGGGAAGGCAATGGCAACAGTTATTTATGTAATAAAACTTTGGCCCCAACATTTCAAATATAGACTATGACATCAACATCACATCATCTGTCAGCAGTTTCTCCCATAATATATCTTACAAACTACTTCACAAGTTCAAGTTGAAATCATGAAATGAGAATCACGCATGTGCTAAAACTTTGCCATCATCCCTGCAAATCAGTTTCTTGGCAATACGCTATGTAAAGAAGTGTCTAGCATGGCTTATTCTGGTTACTGGGCTGTTATTTTCTATTACATGGAAAGGTATTCATAAATACAAGAAAAGGTCAGGTACATATGTGCTTGATTGAACATATAATTTCTGATATTCATGTGCATACATTAAAGCAATGTACTTAACAAATGATACATCAGTACTTTGGTCATTGTCAAACAGACTACAAAAATGCAGAGCATATCTGCATTGTTACATTTGGTATGTGTGTATACTGACACTGGACATTGATATTGCCATTAAATTCCATTTATATGGACGTCACTTCATCAGAATATGAAGACACATATACCTCCACCCTTGCAGTAAGTGTGAGTGGGTTTATGATGTGTGAGTGTGTTATCTTAACAACCTATTGAGAAACAGGTACATGTATGGCTCAGTTATGCAACATGCATCATGACAGCTTCTTTCACCTAGGTTACTGGGATATATTTAAATGTATTATTGCCCATTGCAAACACATAATCGTATCTCAAGTCCTGCCTTTGCACACAAATCTGATAACAGTATATGTTACCTGCAACACTGTGATGATATGTTCCTCTATAAAGAGCATTGTGACACTGATAAAATCAGATGTCTGCAATGGTGCAAGTGTTAAGCACTGTGTTCTCCAGCTTGTTTAATAGTTAGGCAGGGGATTGAATCATACAACAGTCAACTTCTGTGTGTGTCTCTATGCCTGAGTGTGTATTTGCCTGTTCAGAACAGCTTGACTACAGCTCCTGCTGCCCTGTCTCAAGTGTCATTCAGAAAATACTTTTACACTGGTACATGACTCCGCAGCAGTTTCATACAGACCTCCCAATATCATCTTCTCATAAATTCCAACGCCCTGGATCAACTAATCCATAGTCCCACCAGGGGCTCCAATATCCTAGACCTGGTCATTACCAACATGCGAAATTGATGCTCCACACCTATGGTCACCTCCTCATTAGTCAGGTCTGACCAGAAGCTAATCACCCTTAACATCCACATCCCACCCCCACCACTCAGTAATGAAACCTCCATAAAAAACTTCTCCAAAGCCAACTTCATGCTACTCAAGTCAGAAGTGACAAACTTCATGACACCCATGCAGACAGGAACTGAAAGTTCAACTGCTGAATCCTACACTAAGGCACTGTACAAGCACATCCACTCATGCATGAATTGTGCCATCCCAAATAGAACCAAGATGCTCTCATCCAAAAAAAGGAAGCCAATGTGGTGGTCCCCTGCCATAAACAAACTTTACAATAAAAGGAAGAAACTGTTGCAGAAAAAAGGAAAATCCCAGGATGCAAAAAACTCCCTTACCAGCCTCAGTAAGAAACTAAGATCCCTCATAAAATCCACCAAAGCTAGTTACGAAAATAAAATTGCCAAAGATTCCAAAGACAACCACAAGGCATTCAATAACTATGTCAAGATTCTAAATGGCAATGCTCAGATCTGCTCTGAGCTAAAACAGAATGGCATTAAATATACTGATCCCAAGGACATTGCCCAATATCCTGGCAGATCAATTCAGTGCCAACTTCACCCCCCCCTCTCACCCCCTAAATGGCCCATCTCAATACTGGAAGATTGCCAAATTCCAGTAATAACGGCCACACAGGTAAAAAACATACTCTCCAAAGCCAAGAATACAGCATCCATGGGACCAGACGACATCCTGGGCTGTGTATTACATGAACTACAATATGTATGAACTGGCACCTCAAGTGTCATGCTTAATTATAGCCTCACCTCAGGTTTCATGCCCACTGAGTGGTGCAGAGCTACAGTTATCCCACTCCACAAGGGGGGATCCACCTTGGATCCCAGAAACTACCATCCCATCAGTCTGACGAGCCTTATCTGCAAGGCCATGGAGTGTATTATCATGGAATTTATAAATAAAGACATTGACAACCTTCAAACACTGGACCGACCCAGTTTGGGTCCGTGAAGGGCAAATCTTGTCTCCTGAACCTGACTGACTTCTTCGAATCAGTCTCCAGAGCCATGGACAAGGGTAAGGTGGTTCACACAGCCTATCTAGACCTTGCCAAGGTCTTTGACACCATCCCCCACTCTGGAATCATAGATAAACTTACTAAGCTGAGCATTAATCCCTTATTCACTCAGTGGGTTGCTAACTGGCTTACTGATAGAGCCCACACTGTAAAAGTAGCCGACTCCAAATCCAGCTCCAGACAAGTGACAAGTGGAGTACCTCAGGGTTCAGTCCTGGGACCGCTTTTGTTTGGCATTGTTAGAAAAATATGTATTTGAACGGTTCTACCTCACTTCAACGACACGCCGGAACATCGACAGGGAAATCGCGAGCCCCAGAAGATTGACAGCGCAGAAGACCGACGCAACGGGACCTAGAAGATCGACAAGCAGAAGACCGACCCGACGGATGAAAGCACCGACGCCGAGGATGCTGAAATGGGAAAAGGCTGTGTAAGTATGCGGTAGTGACGGACGTTAGGGTGCGAGTAAGGTAAGTGTGGATAGGGGTGGGTTAAGTGAGTTAGGGTTAGGGAGCGGGTCAGGTAAGTGTGCGGTAGTGATTGTGTTTGGGTTAAGGGCGGGATAAGTGAGTTAGGGTTAGGGAGCGGGTCAGGTAAGTGTGCGGTAGTGATTGTGTTTGGGTTAGGCGGATAAGTGAGTTAGTGTTAGGAGCGGGTCAGGTAAGTGTCGGTAGTGACGGACCTTAGGGTTAGTGTTTGGGTTAGGGTTGTAGGTAGTTGTGTATGTGAGGTTTAGTGTGGGTTTGTAGGGATTTTGGTGTGCTTGTGTTGTGTATGTGGTTTTTGGACGGGGAATGTGTTTTGTTTGTTGATTGTGGTGTGTGAAGTGTATGAGGTTTCGTGTTTGTGTACCGTCGGTTATTTCGTTGTCGGGCATGTGGGATTTCGTGTTTTTGTACTGTCGGTTATGTGGTTTTGGTTATTGCGTTGTCGGTGTTTTGGTGTTTCGTTTATGTGAGGTAGAACCATTTGAACACATATAAAGTGCTAGTTTAAAAGCAAATAGTATGTAATGCATTTTATTCTATTTTACAATATGGCAGTAAGAATGATCTTAAATGTAATTGCTTGAAGCTTTGGAGCTGCAGTGTGACTGAACTCTGACCCTGGCAGTAGCCAGCTCAGCAAGCTTATGTTTTTCACTAATGATTATCTGCTGGGTCAGGAAAATGAATGTATAAAGCATTGAAAATCTTTCTTCCTTCCTCTGAGATGGTTGGCCTTGCGAATGTTATCAGAGATAAAGCACAGCTGCTAAAAGTAATGTTGCGAGAAGAACAAAGAAGTGTATTACAAGACTGAACTGACTATTGTATTCGAGCAGGACTGAAACCTTGAAAGAATAACATTTACAGAAAGATATTATAACTGACCAGGTGCTTTGCAAGGCTGTATTATTCTCATG
The DNA here is from genome assembly GCF_019279795.1 of Protopterus annectens. Taxonomy (NCBI): domain Eukaryota; kingdom Metazoa; phylum Chordata; order Ceratodontiformes; family Protopteridae; genus Protopterus; species Protopterus annectens. The sequence continues at coordinate 103,385,618 of NC_056749.1, read as the reverse complement.
GGAAAACTTTTAAAAAGTATAACATCAGCTTTTTCTAATGAATAGAATATTGTAGACTATAATGATGTAGGTGCCCTGTGACTGACCACGTCAGTAAGGTGGGCACAGCTTGAATGTATGGTTATAAAATGTAGAACACTTCCTGTATTTTGCCAGACAAAACTCTATACTTGTATTGTATGGTATTTTGCCTCCTGGTGTACACTAGTAAAGTTTTTTGCATCTGAGCCTTTTGTGTTGTCCTAATTTGTTTTTATCTAACAGTTTGGTCCATTCTTTGACCGGAAACCCTCGACAGCTACAGATCAGAGTGTACCGGTGGTCGAATACTGCGCAGGAGAAGCTACCGAAACGGTTCTTCTTGAAGCACAAAGACCTCTGACTGAATTGTCGTTTTGAGAGGCTGGCCACTTTTCTGATCTGTGGCCGAAGAGCGGTCTCGAACTGGTTGACCCAAGAGGCTCAGGTAGGAAGATTTTTTGCTTTTTTTCTGTTTTAGATCAGGGACTAGGTTACAGTAAATGTTATTGTCATAGATTTGTTGTACATATCAGGGACATAAGAAATTACTGTATATTTTGTCATAGATCAGGGAAACAGAATAAGGTAGGCAGTTATTCTAGATAAACTGTGTAAGAAACAGAGATACCACGTGGTAAAAAAGGGTTACGTAACATTTTTCTTTTGACATGGGAAATCAGTGCACTAAAAAATCGTGAGATCCGCCCCTAACTGATGACGCAAAATATATGCAGTTACAACGAGCAGATAATGTAAGGTATTATACAAAATGGGTTAATAAATATGAATTTGACGGTAAATTAAATAGAATTTCGTTAGTTAAACTTTTAAAACAGCTTAAATCTGACGCAGAAGGTCAGGCAAAGAAACAACGACAATTAGGCATCCCTCAGGCACATAGGTGGATTGAGGAAGTGAACCGAAGGGAACAGAAAATTAAAAATGCGAAAGAATTATTTTTAGACAAAGAGGATAATAATACAGTAATAGCGACGGCCCCTCCCCCTCCGCCCCCTCCAATACCTTTTTTAGGATATGAAGCAGGAGGACAGGCTAGTCCACCTCCACGTTATCCTGAAGTTGCAGGAGCATTAAAACCATTTGTTAGAGAACCTATTGAAACTAGATCCCGGACACGTAAAACACTTAGGGACACAGATTTATATCAAATAGGGAGAGACACACTAGAAGAGAGTGAAGAAGAAATCTGTCCACTAATCGAGGTACCAAACCCTCAGGCAGGACAGGAAGGGCAGGACCCAACTCTCCTAGTGTATAGACCATGGACACCGGAAGATATTCGGAAAGCTACAGAGGGAATCCCTCATCCGAAAATTAATTACACAAAGTTTTTACAAGATTTACACGGTATGAGACTAAGTTACCATTTGAATGGGGAAGAAGTAGAAAGTGTAGTTAGACAAATTTTGGGTCCAGACTGGCACATGATTTGTGGCACCTGGAACTCTCGTGACGCACAACTTAAACCACTCTTACATAGTGACGCAGAATTAGACACCAGAGTGAAAGGTCTTACAGACCGAATTTCTGAAAAATGGAAACCTAGGGCAGATTGGACTTGCATTAATCAATGCATACAACAAGATAATGAAACTGTAGATGGGTACTATAGTAGATTATTGGAATGTTTCAATAACCATAGTGGTATGGCTATTCCTGAAAGTCAGACGAATGATAGCTCATATGAAGAGCAACTGAAAAATGCATTTTTGAAAGGTTGCATTGCACCTATCAGTACCTTTATTACAAAGCATATGATAGATCATCGAACAAGTAGGCTACAAGCCTTACTTGAGTATGCTAGACATGCTGAAAGACATTTTAATAGTAAAAAAAAAAAGAAAACACAGGTCTTCACAGCTGAAGATGGAGCAGAAGTCTTTGTAGTACAGTCGAGTAAAAAGGGTAAGAAAAATACCCAGGGTAATAAACAGTCCGACAAGAGGTCAGAAGATTTTGAAGAGAGAAAAAAGAAAGGCGAGTGCTTTAAGTGCAGTGAGAAAGGACATTTAGCAAGAGATTGCAGGCTAAATAAAAAGGCGACTACAGAAGATAAAGATAAAGGTGATGAGGACTGACTATATGATAGTGATGACAATCAAAAATCATCAGGAAAGGTTAACAGACAAAGGACAAATGTAAATGTAGTGGAAGGAACAGAGGAAGTGCAAGCAGACGTAGAGGATGAAGAAAGTGAAGTTTTAGACTTAGCATTATTGAGCTTGGAGCTCTATTTGGCAGACACAAAACCGGAAGTTACACTTCTGGTAGAAGGAAGGGAAGTGAAATTCTTGTGTGACTCAGGGGCGTCACGAACTTTGATACATCCTTCAAAGTTACCAGAACACTCTGTATCACCTGACTATATATTAGTGAAAGCGGCAAATGGACAGCTATATAGGGAGCCACTCTCCCATGATATAGCAATAACTGACCCTGTTTCAGGTATGACTCAGAAAAGTAAAATTGTAGTTTCTGCGAAATGTCCAGTAAATTTACTGGGGAGAGACCTTATACAGATTTTTGGCATAGCAGTAGTTCCTACTATGCAGGGTATGGAAGCACAAAGACAAATGGATACTTTTGTGGTGCGATCGGAGGGTGAAACCTTTTACTGGTACAGCCAGGACCTAGTTACGACTGGTCCAGGAGCAGTAACCGAGGAACTGATGAATGTAGCCATCAGTAAGGTCCCCTCCCTTGACACCGATCAACAGCATTTGTTACATTGTACTCTATACTACTGTAGTATGCCAGGACCTGATAAGGAATATGAGCAAGAATTGTTCAAAAATCCTGCTAACAGATTAGTATTACGAACCTTATATTGGGATACTGAGGGAAACAGTGTAGTAAGCTGTTCATTACCTCAGGAATTCATGAAACTGTACAAATCTAATACCCTGCCACATGTCAGCTTGACAAAGAGCAAGGATGTGAGATGGGCAGATTTAGGAGAAAAAGTAACAAAATGGGAAAAACAAACTGATTTAGAATTATCAGAACAGGGAGTACAAAAACAGAAATTGAATTGGCTAACACAGACACGACCAGCTGTACACTTACAAAATAGTGAAGACAGCTGATTAGCATTCTTGTTAGAAGAAGAAGAAGAAAAAGCCTTGTGCGATATACCAAACATTCTTTGGTCAACAGGTAAATCAGATGTAGGACTTATTCGAACAGCAGGTCCAGTAACCATTACACCAAAATCAGCATTTAGACCACAAAAAAGACAATACCCCTTGAGGAAAGATGCAGAGCAGGGAATCAAGCCTAAAATAGCAGCATTACTCAAGGAAGGAGTACTAGTAGAATCTCTAGATTCACCATGTAACACCCCTCTATTTCCTGTTAAAAAAGCAAACGGGGAATGTCGGATGGTGCAGGATTTACAAGCCGTAAACAATGCAATAATACCCAGAGCACCTACGGTGCCAGACCCACACACCTTGTTGAACGATTTGAAGCCACAACAAAAATATTTTACTGTGGTAGATATAAGCAATGCTTTCTTTTCAATACCTATACATCCTGATAGCCAGTATTGGTTTGCATTTACATTTCAGGGTAAAAGATATACCTATACTCGGCTACCGCAGGGATATTGTGAAAGTCCAACGATATTTGCACAAGAAATGGCTAGCAACCTGGCAGGATTTACTCCACCAGGAGGTAGTCAGATTCTACTTTATGTAGATGACATTTTGCTAGCAGCCCCTACCCAGCATCAATGCAGGGAAGATACGATAGCATTATTGAAATTTTTAGCAGCACAAGGACACAAAGTAAACAAAAGTAAGTTACAACTTTGGAGAAAACAGGTTAGATACCTAGGATATGTAATATCCAATGAAGGTAGAATACTAGACGAAGATAGAAAAACAGTGATTTTACAGGCACCTAAACCAACAACCAAGAAGGAAATGATGTCCTTCTTGGGGACGACTAATTTTTGTCGAAGTTGGATATTGAACTATGCTTTAGAATCTGCTCCATTGGCTGATTTAATATATAAAACACCAATGGCAGCACAAGATGTATTACAATGGACACCTGAAGCAGAAACAGCGTTCTGCAGACTAAAACAATTGATAGCTTCATCATTAGTTTTAGGACTTCCAAATTACCACAAAAGATTTTTTCAAACCGTAGATTGTAAACAGGGATACATGACGTCAGTTCTGACGCAACAGCATGGGAGTAAGCAACGCCCCATAGCTTATTATTCCTCACAGTTAGATCCAGTGGCATGATCATTGCCTCACTGTGTGCAAGCAGTAGTTGCAGCTGCAATGGCAGTACAGGCTTCGGCCTCAGTGGTGTTATTCCACCCTCTCACTCTGAGAGTGCCTCATGCAGTCGCGATAATTTTACTGCAAGAGAAAATAGCATATCTATCTCCTGCTAGACATCTTTCCTGTATGACCATACTGCTGAGCCAACCTCATATGGTAATTGAACGTTGTACAACATTAAATCCATCAACGTTACTTCCGACTCCTGTGGATGGCACACCACACAGTTGCCTGCAGGAAATTGAGCAAATAACTTTGCCCAGACAAGACCTCACTTATATGCCCTTGGATGATGCCGAGGTGACATTTTATGTGGACGGTTCATGCAGAAAGGGTCCTACAGGGAAGAATCTAGTAGGGTATGCAGTAGTCACAGATACAGAGATTTTAGAAGCCCAACCCTTACAGCATAACCTGTCTGCTCAAGCAGCAGAATTGATAGCCTTGACACGGGCTTGCACTCTAGCGAAAGACAAATGTGTGAACATATATACTGACAGTCAGTATGTTTTCTCTACAGTGCATGTTTTTGTGCAGCAATGGAAAAATAGGGGAATGATAACATCTACTGGCAAACCGATTAATCATGTGCAACTTATTTTGAACTTATTAGATTCTATTCAGTTACCTATCAAATTAGCTATTTGTAAATGTGTAGCTCATACAAAACAACAGGATTCGATTTCAAAAGGTAATGCACGAGCTGATGCAGCTGCAAAGCAAGCAGCCTCAGACTCAGAAAGTTTACTTTTGAATGAGGAATTACAACCCTCTGAGATTTTAGATTTAGAAATGTTGAAAACAATGCAGACATTAACTACAAAAGCTGAGAAACAGAAATGGGAGAGACGAGGTGCAATCCTCGAAAATGGACTGTACATCTCCAAAGAGAAAAAGCCAATATTGCCGTCTAATTTATTTAGATATGCAGCTTTGTTGAGCCATGGGCAAAGCCATGTCTCAACAGGGGGGATGGTACAGTTAGTAAATCAAATATTCCAAACATATGGATTCACAAACTTTACACAAAAATTTTGTGCAGCATGTCATATCTGTAACAAACATCATGCACAAGGAGCATTCAAACCCAAGCAAGGGAGTTTTCCTATACCACCATATCCGTTCCATACTATCTGTATGGATTTCATAGAACTGAGAAAATGTGAAGGGAAAAAATACTGTTTAGTAATCATAGACATGTTTTCCAAATGGGTAGAAGCTTTTCCTACTAAAAATCCGGATGCAGCAACAGTGGCAAAAGCCCTAATAAAAGAAATAATTCCTAGATTTGGCATACCGGAAAGAATCTATAGTGACAATGGGACACACTTTGTTAATCAGACAATTCAGCAACTTGGGAGATTCTTTGGGATCTCCTTGAAGAATCATTGTGCTTACCACTCACAGTCTGCAGGACTGGTGGAAAGGTACAATGGAATTTTAAAAAGCAAGTTGAGGAAGTTAATGAATGAAACACAGAAGAATTGGATTTGCTGTTTGCCTTTGGCACTGCTAAGCATGAGAACAGTTCCAAACGTAAAGGGTTTGACCCCCTTTGAAGTGATATTTGGAAGGGCATATTATGTGCCACAATGGAAAGCTCTCATGCCTGCAGAGCTGGAGGCTGACAGCTCATTAGCTAGCTATATGAGGAAATTGTTAACAAATAAAACTGTTTTGCAGTTGAACTCTTTTTCAGATAAAGAACAGACCAGACCAGAAGCGGTGCTGACCCCTGGGTCCTGGGTGTGGCTGAAGGTCATAAAGAAGAAGAACTGGACAAGCCCGAAGTGGGAAGGTCCGTACCAGGTACTGTTGGTGACGCCTACTGCAGTCAAAGTTGCTGAGAGGTCGTCCTGGGTCCACCTGATGCACTGTAAACCGGCAAAGAATTTTCAGCTTGATAAACATTTTGTGACTGATACACAACAAAGGCAGGATGGCCAAGAGCAAAATGAGTAAAAATACAAACCAACCCCGAAGATATTGTTTAACCATCTTACTAACTATACATCTATTGACTATGTTTGTGGTGACTTTCCTTTTGTTGTGGTTTTTCCTGCATATAACCGCTCAAATTAAAGTGGAGAAACGTGATGAACTGTCTATAGACTGGCATCCAAACTTTAACACATACCTAGCTATGAAGCGTGTATATGTAGAGACTATGAACGTTTCAAATTGCTGGGTTTGTACTGCTATACCAACAGCATATGGAGGACTGTTAAGGTCCGCTGTCCCCTTGGAGATAAATGAGACTTGGGAAAATTTACTTTTTGACACAGGTTCTGTGAGATCACAGGACAAGATTGCATTGTATTTGCCTATTACACAGAGAGGAATTGTTTGTTTCTATAAAAATGATACACTCCAAGTAGGTTGGAGTAACTGTAACATAACTGTATCTTATAAATGCTATATTAAGGCTAAAGATAAAACTACTAGTTGTAGCACAAATTATGATTCATATTTGAGCTTAATGAAAACAATGATAAAAGATGTGCAGAGAAATCCTGAATTGCATAAACAATTGTCTGTTATAGACAAGAAAATGTTTCATTCAGAGTTAACCTGCATCAGTACTAAAGTAGAAAACTGTTATTTTGTTTGTGGGAAAAAGGCATACAAATGGCTACCTGAGAATTGGTCCGGCAGTTGTTTTTTGGGTTAACTGGTTCCAGCTATAAGGCATACTGCAGAATTACCTCTAGGTAAGATACGAAACGTGAGAGATGTAGCCCGGAAACCTGGAAATTCAGTCGAAAAACCTGCAAATCCAGTGGGTAAAATCGAAGCTGGTTGGAAGGATCATCCATCCATGAAAGATAAAGAAAAATTGACTCATATGGACTTGAGTGACAGTGTTATATCCTGGGCTAGAATATTCCCAGCCAAATCAATCTGGGAGCTGAGAAAATTGTCAAAACTTCTCAAAGTAATGAGTAATGCAACTTTTTCCACTCTTGAACTTGTGACTGATGAACTGAATGCAATGAGAACTGTTGTGCTACAAAATCGAATGGCTCTTGACTTCACCCTAGCGGCAAGAGGTGGTACGTGCGTGCTTATCAAAGAAGAATGCTGTGCGTTTATACCAGACAATCAACATGAGATAAATGATCACCTAGAGGTAATACAGCAGGTATCGGACATGACTGAACCAGGCCCAAACCCACTGACAAACTTTTTCCAGAGTCTATTTGGAGGGTGGGGTTCAATCCTAATGAATATTCTGATTGCTATTTGTGTTGTTCTGCTCTTATTAGGAGCATGTGTCTGTTGTGGGATTCCCTGTATGAAAAGATTAGTCAGAGAATTTGTTGATATATCTGTAACTGAGACTTTGTACCAAGACATTGAATTGGATCTATTGGTTCCAAATGAAATTCTTTCCGAAATATAAACCAAATGACTTGCCTAGTTAAAAGTCCTTAAAGGAGAAGGCTAGGGAACGATATGATATTGTTTATGTTTCTGAATAGAATAAAAAGTATTAAAAGGGAGGAAAATGTTAGAAAAATATGTATTTGAACACATATAAAGTGCTAGTTTAAAAGCAAATAATATGTAATGCATTTTATTCTATTTTACAATATGGCAGTAAGAATGATCTTACATGTAATTACTTGAAGCTTTAGAGCTGCAGTGTGATTGAACTCTGACCCTGGCAGTAGCCAGCTCAGCAAGCTTATGTTTTTCACTAATGATTATCTGCTCGGTCAGGAAAATGAATGTATAAAGCATTGAAAATCTTTCTTCCTTCCTCTGAGATGGTTGGCCTTGCGAATGTTATCAGAGATAAAGCACAGCTGCTAAAAGTAATGTTGCGAGAAGAACAAAGAAGTGTATTACAAGACTGAACTGACTATTGTATTCGAGCAGGACTGAAACCTTGAAAGAATAACATTTACAGAAAGACATTATAACTGACCAGGTGCTTTGCAAGGCTGTATTATTCTCATGGGAAAACTTTTAAAAAGTATAACATCAGCTTTTTCTTATGAATAGAATATTGTAGACTATAGTGATGTAGGTGCCCTGTGACTGACCACGTCAGTAAGGTGGGCACAGATTGAATGTATGGTTATAAAATGTAGAACACTTCCTGTATTTTGCCAGACAAAACTCTATACTTGTATTGTATGGTATTTTGCCTCCTGGTGTACACTAGTAAAGTTTTTTGCATCTGAGCCTTTTGTGTTGTCCTAATTTGTTTTTATGTAACAGGCATCTACTTCTCTGAAGTACAGGCCAACACTAAGGGACTCTGGCTAACAAAGTTCGCAGATGACTCCAAACTGGGAGCCATTATTGAATCCCCAAATTATGTGGATACTCTACAAAAGGGCCTTACAGAAACAGATGCTTGGTGCCAGAGCCATGGGCTCAAGCTCAATGTCAAGAAATGTGTAGTTATCCGCTCTGGGAAAAAACACGTACCCGTGAATTACCATATAGGTGGCAGTACACTTAACACCGAAAGTGTGATAAGAGACTTAGGGACACAGGTGGACAGTGGTCCCACCTTCGATAACCACATCACCAAAACAGTCAGGAAATCCTTCTATGTGACACACCTCATCACTAAGGGCTTTTCATCCAGAAAAATGGAGGTCATTGTCCCACTGTACTCATCCCTCATTAGACCCATTATAGAATACAATGCCCCATTTGCTATGTACCTCTTAAGACATCTGCAACAACTGGAAAGGCCGCAGAAATACCTCACTAAAAGAATCACAGGCCTAAAGCAGATGCCCTATGCTGACCACCTTAAAAAAACTCCAGCTATACTCTGTCACATATCGTCTACTCAGAGGCGATCTCTGATTAACATACAAGGCCATGTCAAACCCAGAGCTGTTGGACATGCTACACTTTAAGAAATCCCAATCCCTCAGAGCCACATGCTCCAGGGATCTAAACCTTGTCATCACAATAAACAAAACATGCTGGAGGGATAGGTTCCTGACCCAGAGACTCCCCAGACTCTGGAATAGATTGCCCATACATGTCAAGCAGCGTGCCTCTTTGGCCCTCTTCAAAAGGAACCTTGAAGACTGGATGGGAGAAAGGAAATTCACCCCAGGGATCACATCAGTTGCCCTGCTAGACAGGGGTCCAGGGATGTAAATAGTGTGGGAAAAAATAGCCAAGGAATTGTTATGGCTAGGCTTTTATAGGCCCTAGGGCTGATAGCCTAGTACCAAACTATGAACCTACCAACCTATGAACCTATACACAGATGATGCCATCCTCTATGAAGTGCACTCTGACATTATTAGAGTCAGATTTGTGGTGTTGCACTAGTGTTAAGTACTCTGTTCTCCAACATGTGTAATTAGGTAGGGGATCAATTCTCACAAAAGTGAACTTGTGTGTGCATAGTCAGAAGAGCTTGAATCCAGATCCTACTGTCCTCTCTCAAGTATCATTCACAAAATACTTTTATACTGGTATGACTTCACAGCGATTTCCTACAGGCCTCACACCATCATCTTCTCATCATGCACTGCTGCACTGAGGACTTTGACAATATTAATAACAGATTTGTGCCATGGTGCTACAGTTAAGTAGTCTGTTCTCTAAGTTGTGTAACTAGTTAGGTAGAGAATCAAATCTCACAGCATTCAACTTGTGTGTGCATGGCCAAAAGAGCTTGACTCCAGGTCCTGTTTCCCTCACTCAAGTATTATTCAGAAAATTCTTTTACATTGGCACATGATCTACAGCAATTTCATACAGACCACCCAGCACCATCTTCCCACCATACACTGATGACGTCATCCTCTATAAACTGCACTCTGACACTCTTAAAATCAGACTTTTACCATGGCATTAGGGTTAAGCACTCTCCTCTCTTGCTTGTATAACTAGATAGGAGGGGTTCTAATCTCACAACAGTCACTGTGAGTGTGTGTGTGTTCATTCAGCTATCGCTTTGAAGACAATTTTACACTGGGATGTGAGTCCACATTTATGTCACACAATCCTCCCAACATCTTCTTCTGAGCATACATTGATGACATCATCCCTTATAAAGTGCACTCTACTAATATTAAACTCAGGTGTCTGTGTCTGCATGAACATTAAGTACTGTGTTTTCTAGCTTATGTAACTAGATAGGTAGGGGTTCTAATCTCAGAGCAGTTAACTTGAGTTTGTATGTGTGCTCATTCAACTATCAGTCTAGAGACAATTTTACATCGGGATGTGACGCCACATCTATACCACATAATCCTCACAACATCTTCATGGGTATACACTGATGATGTTATCCCCTATAAAGTGCACTCTGAGACTGCTAAAATCAGACATCTGTAGTGGTGCTAGTGTTGTATGAAATGCAGCTTTTATACCTACACAGGTGTGTTTCAATCTGATCTCAGCCAACCAGTGTGTCTGTGTGTGGTTGGTGGTATATTACAGTCATTGTATATTTTGAATTTCTTTTCATTTGACTCCCACTACTTAGCTCCATGAATCCAACATCCCTTATTCCCTCTTTACACATAATATCCTTTCTGTGGAACACTGACAATGCCATCATCTCATAAGTGCACACAGACATTGTAAAGCAGAGCCACTACATTACCCTGTGCAAGCCATCTGCAGACCACTGAATGTGTGATTGCTAATCTTGTCATGGGGTGGTGCACATGTCACTTATGGACAGAGGCAGTCTGTAATAAAATCAAACACATACACAAATATGCACACATGACTTCTGTGATGTCTCACAACTGCCAACCAATATGTGATGTGGATGTCCGACCTCTGGTTCAGTAATCGAGGATCCTCAATCCTCACCACTGCCACCTGTGGGGGGACATTCACTGGGAGGATAACAGATACACAGGATTTCCAGATGCAGCTCTCTGAATCAACTGCCATTTCCCTTAAGAGCACACAGAGACCACAGTCACTCTGGGGCTGGTTCCTCTTTCTCCAGATCTCCATTAAGACTCCCCACTTGCACAGTTATAGAGTTGATTCCTTAGCCAGGGTTCCAAGCCAAGTCCTCCAACACTCTCTCTGTCCAACCAATGCTCCGTGTCCCTGCCCAAGTAGCTGACACACAAACTCTTGGAGATTTGATTTGCACATGCACACACACCTGGGAAAGGCTGCCACAGGTTTACTAGCTATGCATCCTTTTGCCTGGACTATAAGGTGGTTACCACTGCCACCAGAACCCCTTGTCATCTACTTTCACACCTTTGACAAAGGGCATCCAATCTTACTGTGTAATATTAATATTAAAACAAATGGTAGTTTGACCAAGAGCAAAGCTGTTAGGAGTGGCTCACACAGTGTCACCAAATAAATGTGCAATTACTCTCAAAACTTAAACATCTCTACAAAGATCAACAACAATGAAAGATTTAAATATATTTAATAATAAATAAAAAACAAGACAATACTAAATGTATATTCACAGTGACATCATAGTTCAAAATCACAGGAAATATTTAAAACAACATTGAAGAACAGTCTCAAACAAGTAAAGAAAAATAATATATAAATTAAGCTTCAGTATATTCCTGACTGAATCTAAAAGAATTATACTGTTCCCTAGTAACTTACTTATAGAGCAAGGCAGATGATATGGTGAATGGTTCTTCTTGTTGTCAGGTCCAAGATAAAATACAGAATGCTCTATCACTAAGAGACTTTTCAAAGTAATATCTAAAATATTACTGCTGGGATAGCTTGCAGAATAACATAATTTCTGATAATCTGACTTCTAGTTCTCATGCAACCCCCCCACTGCTGGCAGTATTTAGCATCTACCTGTAAAATACACATACAAGGGCTTTTACTCAGATGTTTGACAGGTGCTGGAAGTCATAAAACAATTGCATTCCTTCATGCTTCCAGAGTAGCAATTAGTTCACCCCAAAAACAATACAGAAAGGTTCCTAGTACAGACTTTGTGTCTCTGACTGCATGGAAACCTATGAGATAGCCTTTTTATGGCCTAGCCTATAAAGGGATTTAATTTCAGATATTTTTCTAACGTTTGCTGGACTGAGGTTAACCCTCCAGTTTCCTCTGTAAAAACAGATACATTTAAACAGTTGCAATAGTGTATGTACATGTCTGTTCTCTGCAGTAGGCAAACTGTGGATACATTTCAAACACAGCACTTTACAAATACCTTTTCAACACACGTTTGTACAAAGCAGTTTGATATACGCATGACATGCAGTTCTAATAGAGTTGTAACACAAACATTGTATATAAATCATTTTGATAGTCATCAATGACATAATTATTTACAAAATTTCAGCTAACTGTGCTGACAGTATCTCCTTTCATCACAACTTCTATCATTACTCACATAGATACAGAAATTTTGTTTTAAATGGTAAAATAATGGCTAGGATTTTATGTGCTGTTCACTATTATTTTAATAATGCCTTATGACCCTCTGAAGATTGCACATGTCAATGTTGCTGTCATGCACATGTGATATGTTGAAGTGTGGATGTACCTTAACCCTACAACAGTGTATTCCAATCTGTGATTTGAGGTATTGTATTGATGGCTACAGCTGCCATTTAATTACATGTTCCTTCCATAACAGCTGTAATAATATGCCTCCTGAGGACTGTTGACATAAGGTGATGCCATGTATATTATTGCCTAAGATATATTTACTTGCAGTGGAATATACTAACATTCTACACAGTTCTCATTTAACCATCACAGTGACAGCTGGGGGGGGGGGGATGCAGACGGGCTGACAGCATCTTTTCTCAGTTCTGTTATTAAAAAGATATTTCTGAAAGAAAAATTCAGAAATTGGCTTCTGTAGACTTACTATTTCTACTGAGTTACTTCTGTTAACATTATGGAAGTCTACATCAAAATGTTTTGGCTTAAATAATCACTTTTCTGTCAAAAAAAGAAAAAAAAGAAGAGATAGCATTAACTTCTACTTAAAAATGAGTTACTCAAAGAATACCTTGGAGGACCAGCAATGAAAAAGGAACTGCAGTCATTATCAGCAGGACTTATCTATGAAAATAGACAAGATGGACAATACATTAGACACTTTCAAGGAGAAATGCACAAAGCAAATAAAACAAGTACAAGAACTGAAGATACAACAGAAATCTCAAATAGCTGATATGGAAGAGTCACTTACTGATGTGGAGAATAGGCTTACAGAACAAGAACCTCAGCTTGATTTCCTTTCTAAACAAAATATTGGGTTACTAAATAAAATAGATGACCTAGAAAATAGGCCAAGAAGCAATAATCTACATATATATGGGTTGCCAGAAAGGACAGAAGGTGAAAATATGGTGAATTTCCTAACTTCTTGTTTACCAGATGTCTTAAAATTACCAGAATGTCTTTCATACAGGATCAAAAGAGCCCACAGATCTTTAGAAGTTCCATCATCTTCCAACAAAATAAAAAATAGGCCAAGGTCAATAATAGTAATTTTTTTTCTCATCTCAGGACACAGAACTTATACGGAAGACAGCATGGTCAAATTCACCATTGAAATATAAGGATAACATAATTAGATTTGACAATGATTATTCATCAGGAGTCATTACCAAAAGAAAAGAATGCTTGCCTTTGATAAAAGACCTTAAAAAAGACAACTCAAAGTTCATTTGCTGTTCCCTGCAAGAATTAAAATATTTTTTTCTGAAGGACACAAAACGTTTGACACACTGGAAGCTGCTGTATCTTATTTATCAACTAACAAGATATTGGATAAAGTGGAAGAAATGGACTGGAGTAGTTTCTCTTTGAAGTGTCAGTGAAAAAAATGAGTGGAGCACAAATGACAAGCAAAAGAAAAAGTTAGGAGATGAAACGAAAGACAAATATTAATCCTTTTAGTTATATCGTTAACTTAAAAATTCCGGTTTAAATGCTGCTATTACTTAATATGTCTAAACTGTGAAACAACATGAAATGTAAGACAAGCAGGGTGCTTATATTCAAAGGACTCAACCTCAAATAAACAAGGTAAAAGATTTTATTATTTTATAAATATTTATATTGATAATGTAACAAACCTTAAATGTCATTCATACAAACTTGCTATATTGCATCTCTCTACTGTTAATAGTACTAAACAATAGATATTTTTCACAATAGTTCACTTCTTTTTATAATGGGAATAAGAAAAAGGGAAGAAAAGTGAAAAAACTCAGTTAATGTTTCTTGCACACTGTTATATATGCATTGATATGATGCAGTTCCTAAAAAATTACAGTTAACTTGCTGCAAGAAAATAACATAAACTAATAATTTAATGCTACCTTAATGAACAAAAACAATTATAATTACAAGATGATAAATCTAAATAACATGTTATTACAAGTGAAAGTTTCATTCAACATCTTTTTTATCACAGCAAAATAGATGTATTTCATATACATTAGACACTGCTGTACACTGGCAATGAAAAAAATGGAAAAAAAAATGCAGTTAAAAGCTATTTTAGTTGTTACATTTTAAATATGGTACTTTTTGACTTAAAAGAAAAAATGTTATTTAATGCACTTGTGTAATGTTTGGGGGGATAAGAAAGACCTTATAAGTACTCAAATGCTCATGACCAGTTTAAAATCTTCTAAAAGCTTCACTTACCTGATTTTTGGATTCCCACTGAGATCACTAGCTGGGAAGATTGTCTTCTGGTCCCTTGAGTGGAATACATTAATTTCCCATCATTAGAAAGCCTTAAATCCCTTTACAAATGTGCAAACAGCTCAAATGAGGATAAACAGTCCAGAAGTGATGTAAGCACTTGGGTCAAAGGTATGGCCGAGCTGTGTAAGCTTTCAAGGCATTTACTGTGACAGGCACACCATTTCACTCATAACTAACAATATTGCAGTACTTTAAATTAATATAGAAAATGCATTAATATATTGAATATAAGTAATTAAATAAAGCCCCTACAGGATTTTAATGACTTAATTTACCTGATATTAAATGTAAATTAAAATAAAAGGAGCACCCAAGTTCACATCATAGTGCAACTAGTAAAGTATCATATAAATATCTATGATGTGATAATTTATTATAACCTTTTTTGACACCACTATCCTGTATAAAAATGATAAAAACATAAATTAAGCAGGTAGAATGATCTCATTCACGGAGTTATTAATTTATATGATATAGCAAACTGGAAATATGTTACAGTTAACATATAACACATATATAAATAGTAAAATTAAATATAGTTCATAAGTTTAATGCCTTGACATGGTTAACTTATAAATATGAAAGATGTGATTCCTGTTTATTTAATATCTGAGTAATATGAATGCTTAGTTAGCAGTGTTATCCAGTTGTCAAACATCAGCTATTTATAATAAAATTGTATATATATTTATATATATTTTAAAATATATTTTATATGAAGCACACTTTATATAAATAGCTGAACAATTTTATTGAATTCAAGTGGTTACAGGGAAAGATGGTATTTTTCATTCTATGATAGAGGCTAAAAGAAAAAACACTGAGTATATGAAATTCTGTTTTTATCATACACGTTAACTAATTACTATTAAATAGCGAAGAATTATTCGGTATAACATATGAATGATATTTGATGCTGCCATATCTTATTACTGCTTGTTTTATGTTATGCAGAACATTTATTTTGAAATATTTTATATGTATAGAAACACATGGTTCTTTTGACATTCTTGTTATGTATTTCTCTATACCAAAATGGAAAGAGATGTTCTTTTTTTTTTTACTTCAGTAGGGGTATACAGATTGTGTAAAGGTCTAAGTTGGTGTTATTACATGTATGTTCCATATGCAATTGCTTTTATAGGAATTTACATCAGTCATGTCAAAGTCATATGATGAGTAAAAAAAAAAGTGGCTGCAAACTGTAAGACATCAAAGGCAGGGATTGTCTGATGACATTCGTTGCTGCGCTTATATATATATATATATATATATATATATATATATATATATATATATGTGTGTGTGTGTGTGTGTGTGTGTGTATCAAAGTGATGAAACTACAGAGCTATTTGATTTAATGGTTTCACATCAAAATTGAGCAAATGATATAATTATTGGAAACTTATGCAATAAAATATGATGTATATAGTGTGTATTAAAAACAGAATTAAGCTTTTTCGCATAAATACTTTAGGGGGAATTTAATAAAGCCTACATGCTATTTTCTACCATGTAGGCATTCTGGTGTGCTGTTTACATGAAAGTAAGCAGCTGTGTGATCCAGTAAGTCCTGCTGAGTGGTGCACACGAGCACGCCAACACGGTAAGTTCTGTGGCATGCAAATCTCCTCATAAAGATGTGAATCTCATGCAAATGAGCCAGGTAGAATGCTCCAGCAAGCAGATAGGTATCCCTGCAGACCTTGTGTTAGTGTCTGTAATGTACATGGAAAAATTCCACATACAGATGGACAGAAATGGCATCGCACATATAGATATGAGCAAAACTGTCCACCATGTGTCCAAAAATGTAAGGGACATAAGTTAAAATAATTTATTTTTTTTAATGATCTGGTCTTGTTTATGAGGTACACTGCAGTGCACAGACATGCTTTTATGAAAAAATTTAAAAAAAAGAGAGTAAAAACCACAGTTAATAGCATGTGACAGAAATGTATTATAGGACCCTGCGTGGAATATGTACAATGGTGAAATAGTGCTGTTACTTACTAGGTAAGGCCTGGAATAATATAGTTTCCTGGTTGTGTGTACAGATCACTATGCAAATGGGGTGGGGTTACTGAATAGCACAAAAGGGTACCCGTGTCTGCATATCTCTTCCGTGTAGGCACAGAACCATGTCAGTGTCCACAGAACAGGTAGCTGACATCAGGAGAGGGTGTGTCTGAGGACTTGTAAGCTGATTGGAGCTCAACTGCCCCTGTTTGCATGGCATTCCACTGGGCTCAGTAAGGAGGTGTACACTGGCTGTTAAGCTTTATTTACATTTAGGGTGTGTGTTTCCGTTTGTGCGGTGCACCACCATGCTGAGCGTCACCTTTCAGGGGGGTTTTACAGTGACTGCTAAGCTTTGTTTACCTTCAAGGCACTTGTTTCTGCATGTTTGGATGGCACATCACATTGCTGAGAGTATCTAAAAAGCAATGATGTATTAATTAGTTGTGACACTTGTTTAACTTAAACTAGGACCAGTAAACAATGTTAATAATATACTAAGCAGGTGGAATGCATCATAGGTAGCTAATCACACAGTCAGCACCTACAGTAGAGCACTATGAAATATGCATACACCCAACATTCTGATTTGTCACCCTTACTCTGCATCATTAGAGTACAGACTTGAGAATTTTAACTGAAAAAAATGTTAGCGGCTGCTGCAGATCTGCTACATCTGTATGTGCTAGATGCCAGAGTCAATGCTGCTGCAGGTCTGATACATCTGTATGTGCTAGATGCCAGAGTCAATGCCGCTGCAGGTCTGCTACATTTCTTTTAGTTAGATGTTGTTGTTCATGCTGCTGCTGGTGATGCTGACAATAGGCCTAGGCAGAGAAGAAGAAAAGTGTTCAGGCCCAGAGTAACCTTCCAGGAGCTACATGAGCTGGAGATTGTAGAGCACTACAGGGTGGACAGGGACATACTACAAGAACTCATTAAGCCCTGCAGCCCTCAACTCAGACCCAGAGCCAACAGAGGGGAACCCATCCCAGTGGAAACAAAGGTCTGTGTAGCCCTTATGATAACATATAATATATGTAGTATATATAATTGTATATATAATATATATATATATATATATATATATATATATATATATATATATATATATATATATATATCTGTGTGTGTGTGTGTGTGTGTGTATATAATATATATAATCGCCACAGGTACCTTCCAAAGACCAGCTGGGGACATGATGGGGGTATCACAGGCACTATCATCCAGGGCACTCCATTTCCTGGATGCCATGCTACCACATGCCAGTGAGCACATTTATTCTTGCATCACCCTTGAGGTGAGGGCTAGCAATATGCAACACTTCTACTGTGTAGCACACTACCCTGGGGTACTGGGTGCCATAGATTGCACTCATGTACACATCAAGGCACCACCCAGAAAGGAGGGTAGAATCCACATCAACCGCAAGGGGTATCACTCCATCAACTGCCAGGTTGTATGTGATGTACAGGGTATTATCATGAATGTGTGTGCTAGCAGCCCTGGCAGTTATCATGATTCCCATATTTGGCACGCATCACAGCTCTACCAGATGTTTGCTAGGGGGCACATCCCACATGGACATTTACCAGGGGGTGCTGTCTATGCACTGGACCCATAGATAGTGACACCCATCAGAAATGCATACACACCAAGAATGCCATAATGAGGCACATGCACAAACTAGGAACATCACAGAGTGTGAGTTTGGGCTGCTGAAGTCACGGTTTTGGTGTTTTGATATATCTGATGGAGCCCTGCAATACTCTGCAGCCATATGTGCACATATGTTCACAGTATGTGCCATGCTACACAATAATGATCCTGTGGAAACAGCTGCAGCAGGATTAGCAAAGAGAAGGGATACACAGCCCCACACCAGTGACTAGGTCACCACAGCTACAGTCACAGGAGGAGTTAGAGGAGGCGCCCCCTGATAATGTCCCTATAGGCAGTCATAGGCATGCCTAGTACACCCTGGCATTAGCTAAGAGACAACGCATATTCACTGACAACCTAGGGCCCTAGGGACTGACACCTTACTCCTATTCACATACTTATAATAAATGTGTTGATGCCAAGCAACCAACACAGATTGTACCTATCCATGTATTGGTTGTGAATGGCTTGCATCACACAGAGTCAGCCCTGAACTACAGGTCTCTCAACTGCTGCATTCACTAGGTAAGTCTCTAAGCTCCACACTAATTGTAAGGATTACTATAATATATCATATGTATGGATTGGCTGCTGTTATACAAGAAAATATAGTGGGCTAATTGGACAGCTGTAACATCCAGATGGGACTACAGACACCCAGTCTAATAGTATGTGTTCTTTAATGGTTACTAGGCCTCCTGGTTGCAAAATTCACTACATCAGTCAAGGGTGATATTAAACAGTTGGGCTCACATGATATTTGGACTACTGTATATCCCAGAAAATCATGTGCTGTTATTCCCCTACCCTCAACACAACAGTGTACCCATCCAACTGTTTTAACAGAAATTACCTATTGTATATCAGTGGATCAATCAATCTCAGGGCTGTAAAATAAATATTATCACACAATTGTATGTCTCTCCTCATGCAGGATAACAATGTACATATTTATGCTGTTGATTGTGTGATGAATGACTCCTCTCTATATGGTGACCTGAGTGGCTCAGTGGACTAGGGAAGCTGTCACGGGTGATGGTGTTGATGGTTCTAATCTGGAATTACTCACATCTTTTGCATGTGCGGGAGTACTATGTTGGTGTTTTCACAGACTGTCATACGTCTTACTGCAAGAAATCTGGACAAAGCCAGTAAGATTGGGGAGACAAAGGCTCAGACATAGGGACAGATTTCAAATATTGTCCCCATAAACCTAGGAAGTCACTGGCCTTAAAGGTGTTGCATTAGTACATATGTTGTGAGGGATATAATGTCTGAAACACAAATGTATGTCTGTACGTAGTATAATGTAGTAATGGCAATATTCAATACTTCACCAGAAGACCACAAATGTATGAGGAACAGACCAAATACATGAGGCAAAACAGTGGACATTCTGTGGAAATCAGGACAGTTGAGAGGTATGCAGACTGACAAGTCTGTTGGTGGTGCAACATCACCAACCACAGTTACAGATTAAGTACAGCACACAGCTGGGGAATGCTGTGGACTGTTTGAGGGAAGTGCAGTACTGCAGAAACAGAGGAGGATGTTAATGTCTGTAACATATAAAATCCTGGACTGGACTACAGGTAGGTGTGGACTGGAGTCACCTTATTAGTACTGACAGTCCCAGTGGGCATGCCAATACAGTTAGGTAAAATTAGTGAAATCCCACTGCTAGGATACTAGATGCAGATAACACTATGAAGCAATATCACACTGCAGGCCACAGATTCTGGTCAACACAGACCTAGTTTGTGTAATGCACAAGCATTGTGCCTGCAATCACATATTCAACACACTTAACGTGTGGTGTGTGTGATAAGTACTATAGTGTATAA
Organism: Protopterus annectens; assembly: GCF_019279795.1. NCBI lineage: Eukaryota > Metazoa > Chordata > Ceratodontiformes > Protopteridae > Protopterus > Protopterus annectens. Next base: position 103,365,067 of record NC_056749.1, on the reverse strand, counting down.
CACTAGATAGGTAGAGGTTCTAATCTCACTCCAGCCCACTTGGTATGTAACTGTGTCTGAGTGTGTGTGTGTGTGTGTGTGTGTGTGTGTGTGTGTGTGTGTGTGTGTGTGTGTGTGTGTGTGTGTGTGTGTGTGTGTGTGTGTGTGTGTGTGTGTGTGTGTGTGTGTATATTTTCCTACAAATTAATGGACATGCCCTCATGGGCTATCCACCTGCAATGGTTATACACTTTTTGTCCCTGTAAGTTGCTGCTGGCTTCCACACTGTACTCTTCTATAAGGTCTGATGATGTCAGTCACCTTAAGACTACCAGCTGACAGTGTAAAATCAGATGTTAGCTGTGGAGCATGCAATAAGTACAACCACCACCAAACTCCTAGGAATTACAATTGATAATCACCTAAACTATGACACCCACATAAATACTACAATAAAATCAATTAACAGAAAACTAGGATCCCTTTATATAATTAAACCTTTCCTTACACCTGAAGCCAGGACCGCAATAGCTAGAACCCACTTAATCTCTACCCTATTCTATGCTTCCCCCATATATACTAACCTTTCTAAAAATAATCTCAACAAACTAGCCATATCATATAACAATATTGCCAGATTTGCTACAAATTCACCTTTCAGGACTCATCACTGTCTGAATCTAAAACAACTGGGCTGGTTTGAACTCCTTAACCAGCTACAATTTAACCAACTTACAATAGCCCATAAGCCCTATACCAACCCAGCAACACTCCAATTCTTTCTGCCCTCATCATACCATATAATAACCTAAAGAATCTACGCTCCTCAAACAAAATGTGGATTCATACTACCTTATCAAAAAACCTAGCAGGTGACTCCTTGTTCTCTAACTCTGTTGGTAAAGTATGGAATTAACTACCACATGATCTTACTTCTCAGACCTCTCTCCCACAATTCAAAACTAATCTAAAATTTTTTCTCACCAACCACTGGTTATGCTCTTGTACCAACCCTGCCTAACTGTTATCCTTCACCGACTGTTACACTCTATAATCACTATATTCCTACCTATAAACCTCTATATTCTACACTCTATAAACTAACCTTTTTTTACTTAAATACTAATGCTTATGAGTCTTGAGTACTATTTTCCATATTTGACTATTTAATTCAAAATTTTACAATTTTTTTTATGTAAACTTTAACTGAGTGTTGTAATATTGTATGTTGATGTCTTTTGTAGACTTATATTACTTTTAATTTTTCTGTACGTTTTTTTTTCTGGAGCTTTTCTCCCCGGGCCTTTACTGAAAATGGACATGTATCCAGTTGGACTAGCCCGGTCAACAAATGTAAAATAAATAAATAAATAAATAAATAAATAAGTACTATGATCTATAGTATATAAGATTAGATAGGTAGGGGTTCTAATCTCACTCCAGCCCACTTGGTGCGTGATTGTGTCATGCAAATGAACGGACTTGCCCTCATTGGCTATCCACCTGGAATGGTCATGCACTTTTTGGCCCAGTAACTTGCTGCTGGCTTCCACACTGCCCCTTTCTACAAAGCCTGATTATGTCAGGCGCATTAAGACTACCAGCTGAGGGTGTAAACTCAGATGTAAGCCGTGGCTCATGTGATAATGCCATGATCTATGGTATATAAGACTAGATAGGCAGGGATTCTTATCTCACTCCAGCCCACTTGGTGTGTGTGTGTATATACCCATATGGTATAAGCCTAGACATATGTTTGGTTTTGCAGTGTTTTATTTGTGGCCACAACTAGGCCTGCATATGTCAACAAGCATAATATGTCCTAAAATGATAGTACTAGCAGACATAAGGTGTGTTGCATGCACCACGTACTGTGATCTGTAGTATGTACCATTACATAGGTAAGTGTGCACACCTACATACAGCCAATCTGCACTAGGTGCCTTGGCATGTCCTGTACACACTGATAGGAAGTGGTGCTAGCCTAAATGTAGCCATATGTTTGTGTGAGCCTGTTAGAGCATTTTACAACATGTCATGGAACCATGGGATGCATGGATTGAACACAGAGAGTACTGTTGCCTTCGACTGTCACTGGTCAGAAGGATGTGGATGCATTCACTGTTGTACAATCAATACCAACAAGTTTTGGATGCACACCCCAGACTGGCACTGGTGTACTGAATGTGGCAGTCATCACAGCTATCATTGTGTGCAATGACGCACTTGCCATGTCACTAGACAGGCATATCGTACAACTGTAGCAGTCATACAGATGCCAAGGTACACTAATACACATTGCAGAAAACATGTCCTATGGAGTCCATGTCAGGACTGTATATCTGTAATCTGTCTCTGAAATGCTTTGGAGGGGATATATATGGCTACATGCAGGGAGGTGTCAGTTCTCGCTGTGTACCTCCTTGTATCTATGATAGGACTAACACGTGTTACCTATGCTACACACCAACAGCATCAGTGTGGTATGTATAGTACATGCTGGTGAGACAGGTATATAACACAGGCAGTACACCCTACATGACAGGCCCCCCATGTATGCCACGCACACATTTGCTGTGACACACATCGTGTGCAGGTTACACATTGGGATGCAGAACACAACAATCATAGCTGTTGTCTGGCAACTGTTCGTACTGAACACAGGATATACGTAGATTTGTCATCTCCATCAGAACCATGGTGGCACTTATGAAGAGTAACAGATCTTCTCACAGGTTAGGGATTCATGAGTATATTGAATTTCAACATTGTCCTTGCTTGCCTGTTATATACATATGGATCCATGCAGTTATAGTGCTGTACCTTGCTGATGACATATGTCTACTGTGCAGACTTGCCATCATGTGCTGCTTTGCTTCCGCTATGTATCCATAGGTTATCCTAACAGACTCCTGTAACAGAAACATAAACAGGCCGGTGACACACTTGTCATTGTGTAACTATACAGCCAATTCAACAACATACAAGATAAGGACCACATAAGGTACAGAAATGTATGTGGCATACAAGTGATAAATGCCAGCATACAGCATCTCTCGTTAACCACTACAATTGGCATGGTGAACCAAGACTGAATGACACAGGTACATGTTAAGTAATATAATCACTTTGTCCATCAGACACATAGCTGCATTACCCTGAATCGATGTCAAGGATAACAGAGATGTGTCACAGGTATCATCACTTGCACAGGGTGTTATGTGGGGATGCAGGAGGCCTAGGCTGGCCCAAATGGAAGACAGCATGTATGTGAGTCAGGGGGAGTATGTCAGATGGACAATGGAGAGGTGCTGTGTGTGTCTGTTGGTGACCTGCATATGTCAGTGGTGTGTGAGTGTGCGCATTTACACAGTCAAGCTTAGTGCTAGACCTACACATGTGTATGTTGGACAGCTGTGGACCGTACATGGTAGAGTTGACAGTTCACTGTCTCCAACCCTGAACATCAGAACTGGCCCTGGCAGGAGTTGCACTGGCACCTCCCTGCCCAAGGTCAGAAGCGGTGTTAGTACCTGATGGTGACTACTGACTACTGGGACCATGTCCCCCACAGGACTACCCAGGACCACGAGTCCATGGCCTGCCACGTCATGATGTGGACAGCACACTCCCCAATGTAGCATTGGATGTAGTGCCACTACAGGACCGTGATTGTGCACGGCCACGTGGACTCTCACCAGATATTGTTGCTGCCCTACATCCACAGGTCTGACGCTCAACTCCAACCACATGTTCCAGCACAGACAATGTGCAGTGCAAGACAGATGCTGTCTCAGCCCACCATCTGTCCACTGCATCAGTCAACCAATCCAAGGTGTCCCCAATGCAGTGGAGGCTGTCACAGATGTCAGACTGTGTGGCATCCATAACCCTAAGCATAAACCTGGTGTTCCATTCAGAACATGACTGTGCCTCCATGATGGCCTGAAACATGCACCAGGTGACCTATTATGTGACACCTGCAACAGGTGGATGGAATACAGGCCTCCTACAAGCACCCTTGTCAATCAGCCTGTATGGAACCTCACCAGATCTCTGACTATGGCCAGAGTCTCTACTCACTGGAGCCACAATTGCCACACTTTCTTGCTGAATGTCCCCACCCTCTGACTGTCTAATATTTGTGGCCTCCAGGGATGGGGTATGTGTGGGCATACAGCCTGTGTGTGGTGACAATGGGGGCAGAAAAGTGATGTCTACCTCTTTGACAGATTCCGCCCTGACACCCCCACCTGTGCCTCACCATGGCCACCATCGCCATCAGTGCCTGATGAGAAACTGACATCAAGTTGTATAGGGGACAGACTTCAACCCCCACGATCACCTGCAATAAGAATGAAAAAAGCAGTACATTAATACCTGCACTATTGTGTACAAAAAGCACCCAAGACTCCTAATGATGAAGACCCACAACTGCATTAGCGGTCAAACAACTTTCTTCTCTGCCTTTGTCTAGAAAGCACTACCTCAGAACACAATTCAAATTCAACTCAAGACCTATATAACCATCACTTGAAGAAAATCAAGTCAAACATGACCAGTAATAGTTACCTTTTTCTTACTCAGTATGACACTATAATTGAAAAAACAACACATAAAACCCAGTACAACTCTCTTCACAATGATATGGAAATACACATCTCTCTGCTTAATGTATTTGCATTCAACCTGTTGTATTTTAAAAGGCATTTAGATTCATTGTCTCATTTAAATCAGGAGCCTTATCTGGCAAAGTGTATCTGTTGAACTACACTCCTGTGACTACCCCCTCTCGAAACCTTAGGTACCTCCTCCAGACTGGCAATTAAAAACATCCTGTGCTGTCTGCACACATAATTATGTGTACATAAGGTGTTATTCTGGCCCTTAACCATACTAGATTATACTTGTTCCTTAACAAAACAAGTATTATACTTACCAGGGGCAGGTCCACAACCTTGGGCAATACCTGACAGACCTGTGAAAAGTTGAGGGTGGGGTAATGTTAGTACCACTGCATGTTGCAGTACAACAAAGTAATACATCCATATATCTCACATTTATAATAGCTACTCTGTTGCTTGTTGTATTGGTCCCAATCTGCTTATTAGTGTGTACCTGAGATTACACTCCCCAAAGAACAAAGACCTGATCCCCAAATAAAAGTATCTACAGACAGACACATTGACTGCTACAGTATCACAATGCTGAGCACATTAACTTACCTGCAAGCTCCTAAGCTGTGAAAACTGTGGCACCCACCTCTGTGATGCACAGTGTGATAGATGCCAAGGATCTGTCTCATGTGCCTAGGTACACCAAGAATTCTTCAATGGTCAAGAGTTGCTGCTCCACTGCAGGCCCTCCATTGGTGACAGCATGATCCCTGGCTATATCCACTGCCTGTCAACGTGCAGCATTAATAATATTGGTTGCCCAGTGTCAAACCTGTGCATATGACCTGCTCTGCTGGCCCCCGGCATTAACATCATGGACAAGGTCTGACCACAATGCAGCCCACTGTTTCCTATTATTTCTCCCCCTGGATAACAGGATGTCATGATGCTGCCTTAGTCCTTTCAGTGCAGCCTGCTATTCCCTATTATGTAACTCCTGGATAACAGGATGTCATAATGCTACCTTAGTCCTTTCAGTGCAGCCTGCTGTTCACCATTATGTCTCCCCTGGATAGCAGGATGTCATGATGCTGACATTCCTTTCGGTGCATACTGCTGTTCCCTTTTATGTCTCCCCTGGATAGCAGGATGTCATGATGCTGCCTTAGTCCTTTCAGTGCAGCCTGCTATTCCCTATTATGTACCCCCTGGATATCAGGATGTCTGCCTTAGTCCTTTCAGTGCAGCCTGCTGATCCCTATAATGTCTCCCCCTGGATAGCAGGATGTCATGATGCTGCCTTAGTCCTTTCAGTGCAGCCTGCTGTTCCCTATTATGCCCCCCCCCCTGGATAGCAGAATGTCATGATGCTGCCTTATTCCTTTCAGTGCAGCCTGCTGTTTCCTATTATGTCTCCCCCTGGATAGCAGGATGTCATGATGCTGCCTTAGTCTTTTCAGTGCAGCCTGCTCTTCCCTATTATGTCTCCCCTGGATAGCAGGATGTCATGATGTTGCCTTAGTCCTTTCAGTGCAACCTACTGTTCCCTATTATGTCTCCCCTGGATAGCAGGATGTCATGATGTTGCCTTAGTCCTTTCAGTGCAACCTACTGTTCCCTATTATGTCTCCCCCTGGATAACAGAATGTTATGATGCTGCGTTGGTCCTTTCAGTGCAGCCTGCTGTTCCCTATTATGTCTCCCCTGGATAGCAGGATGTCATGATGCTGCCTAAGTCCTTGCAAGATTTTCTCATTCTCTGCATCCGAGAAGGGTGAGTGTCATCTGTGGTACATTATTCCTGAAAGACAACACAAGGGGATACATTGCAGGATCAGATACATGGACATCCACTGTGTACAGATGCAGCAAGTGCAAAATGACCGGCACTATCCACTGCTTGTTTACATATGGCATAACCCACCGTGTGACAACATACTAAGTGTGTGGATGCAACCAAGATAGTACTGTTATCGAGGTATTCTGTGTATGCCATGACATTGTTTACTGTATGATTATACACCCAATATGTCACAGGAGCAGTGGCAGACAAATAGCAGTGTCCTATAATGACCACTATAAAGGGACAGTCTGACAACACCAGTGTGCCACACTGACAACAGACAATGCCACCCTGATGTATTGTATGCCCCCTGCAGGTGTAAGTCAGCAGGGTATTGCTGACATATCATTACCACAAGTCTATGACCAGTGTACTGCTGTAATCCTTATGTCCCATATCTCTATCGTCCCATCTGAATCCTGTTATACACAAAAGAACAGTTACAAACTTGCTAGAGTGCAGTACTCTTCTGTTGAACTGTGTGTCTGGTAAAGTTTCACAAAGGCATGCTCTGTGTGAGTAAGGTCTCATACAAAATGGTTCCCCATAGCCAGCTGCCTGTCTTTTAAACATGCCCCCCTTCAGCAGGTGATTACCTCTAAACCAATCTGTGGTTCTGAAATGCTAATTGCAGCCAAAGCAGCTGACATCCACTATCACTAGCTAATAACATGGAAGTACTCTTTAATATATAAGGCCTTCATGTAGACCTGGGCCCCTTTCTTTGCTGTTGAGATGGACACTACTGAGGTGAGGAAACTACATCATCACCGAGTGTAGGTCTGTAGCAGAAATCTTTGCACAGAGCTGTGTGTACCACAGGCTGCAGCTGCTGCTGCAGGCAGTAGACATAGGCAGAGAGTGTGGACTCTTTGGAGGACAGAAAGCTGTAGGTGTATCTGTGTCAGCTGTGTCATCCCTGTTGTAAAGGCAGTGCCAGAGTGATGGTACCCTTTACACTCCAATTAAGTAATGTGTTTTAGGTACGGATGTTAGGTAACTGTGTAAATAACAGAGTACTAGGTGACTTATTGTATTGCTATACGGATATGTGAATTCTGTCCCTACCTGCAAGCCTATGACTTCATGGACTGAAATGCGGCTATTTAATATGCAATGCTTTGTGTGGATAAAGAGTGTATTAGTGATCCATTAATTGCTGTATTCACAATAATTTAATTGAAATGCAGCACAACACTGGATTTGAACCCAGGACTGTGTGTGGCAAAATGCACTCTATGCAAGTCATTTAACAGACTGAGCTACTAAGTCACTACTCCAACAGGTGTACTTGCAAGATATATGTGTACACATACAGGCTGTGACAAACATTTTCTACATCCATCAGTATGTGCGTGGCTTTATATGGATGTATTTCTGCACCCTGGTCCCAGCTATGAATGCCTTAGCAGGTGACATTCTACATGCTGCTGATAAGAAGGCACATTTACCTGCTATCAGAGGCCTCAGTTACATACATTATCATGTGTTTGGCTGTCTGGTACTGTACTTTTGCACTAGAGTCCAAAGTACACTCCCATGTTTTTCATTACTGTTTATTCCAGTTTGCATGGTGTGGCACTGCGCGTTGTTCTGCTGAAACACATCTAATGACTGTAGTTGGTAATTACTATGTTTTGTTTAAACCACCTGTTTTAATTAAGAGTTGCATGGTATGGTGGGTTAATGCAGTGTACTGTAGGTGTGATGGGCTTGGCTTCAATACATGGCAGAGGTGTTTATTTTGTAGATTTTACTTACAATGTTAAAAACACATATACTCATTATAGCTTTATTTAGCTTCGCGCAAAAAAATAAATATATATATATATATATATATATATATATATATATATATATATATATATATATATATATATATATAAAGACAAGAAAAAAGGGGGAGATAGGAAAGTGGTGAAATGGAGACAAGCAGGGTGAAAGGCAGGGAGGGATGTGCATAAAGCATGTAAGCGAGAAGCATAGCTATCTATTTCTTGTAAAGCACCAACTGTGCACTTTGACAGATTTGTAGATTAATTTGGATTCTCAAATCCCAGAGAGTGGGGTAAGGACAATATAATTGCATTGTCAAGCCAGTTGGACCCATTTACCTGTTTATTTTTAAATATATTTAAACCTTTTAATTGTGGCTGGTTTGTATAGAGATATTTAAGCTCTTAGTGTACTTGCTTATGTATTTGGTGACACTGTATGGGCCAATACAATAGCCTTGAAAGCATTGGTCACACTTACCATTTGGGTAATAGTGACATCACACAGTAGGATTGGTCACCCTTTTAGAAGGGCCTTATAGTAGGTACGAGCTGGTTGGTGGCAGTGACAGCTACCTTTCAGTCTGGACAGAAGGGGGCATAGCTAGTAAACCTGTGCCAGCCTTTCCCAGGAGTGTGTGTGTTTGTATAGAAATCACATCTCAAAGTATGTGTCAGCTACATGGGCAGGGACATGAAGCACTGGTTGGACAGAGAGGGTGCTGGAGGTTTTGGCTTGATGACTCGGCTGAGATCTTAACCCTATAGCTGTGCCAGTGGGGTGGCTTATTGGGGATCTGAAGAAAGAGGGAGAAACCAGCCCCAGACTGACTGTGCTTTCTGTGTGCTCTTAAGGGAAATTGTACTTTGCTGTGTGTGTACTTATCATCCTCCCAATATGTACATCCCTCACTGATGCTAGTGGTGAGAACTGAGGCTCCTTGATTACTGGGCCAGTGCAGGGGTGTCACACATGTTCATAGGTTAATACTAAGCTAACTGCCCTTGTGAGCCATTTTAAGCCTAGCCAATTATTCCTTGTGAGACTCAAACCCTGCGTCCTGTGTTTGTAAGGCAAACACCTTAACCATTAGGCCACCCTCAACATCTTCATTTTGTGTGGAAGTTTGTTCACGGCTCACCTCTGCTGCTGTAGATCAAAACACAGGAATATATGAATGTGGATGCTTAAGCAATATACAGTGATTGTCAGAATACTCATCCTTGTACTGAACATGGATACATACATGTCCACCCTGAAACATCTGCTTCAATCCTACTACCAGGGATTCATTTATCCCCTCTTGCTCTATGTAGTGAGGCCAAAAAGACTGTGATGTCATTGGGGGGGGGGCATCAGTGGTGGTTCACCACCGGTAGCATGCCTCAACCTCTCATAACTTGTGACTTTGTTGGCTGCATGGAGAATCACATCTGAGCAGGGATATCAACAGGCCTTAGGGGATTGCGTGTGGCTTCCAATGGCAGGGATCATGTTGGTGAGGCCTGTTCATATTTTATTTCTTAACTCAGTATCTCTGAACAGCCTAGGAACCACCTTCCATGTTGATGGAGAACATCAATGATGATGTCATTTTCCTGGGGGGAAAGTTGTCACCCCTAAGACAGTGGGTCATCTGGATAACATTGATACAAACATGCTAAGACTCATAGATGAGCATATTTATGCATTTGAGTCAATGATCAAAATAAACAGTATGCATCCATGTGCAATGCAAACATCTGTGTAACACTCATACATTTCAACCATACCAAATTCCTCAGTATTTACTAGTTTTGACAGCAAAATAATGGTGTACCATGAATTCCTGAGTGGTCCCTTCAATTCCAGAATTTCCTTTTTTTTAAAAAATATTTTTTGAAGTTGTTGCCGACATCATCATGTGCAGGGGCATGCACGATAACATCAGCTTCGTGAGGCATACTGCCAGCCTGTTGGAATTCAGACGAGGGCTTGGACTGTATCTCTACTCTGTTTACCTTTCTACATATGTTTGTATGTTGAACGTTTTAGTTTTAGATTAGCAGGGACAGGTGACAGCACAGCAGCAGGCAGCATCACATGGTAGTGACCAGCAGGCAGACTGAAGGATGAGATGGCTGGAGTTAACACAGGTGACAGCACAGCAGCAGGCAGCATCACATGGCAGTGACCAGCAGGCAGACTGAAGGATGAGATGGCTGGAGTTAACACAGGTGACAGCACAGCAGCAGGCAGCATCACATGGCAGTGACCAGCAGGCAGACTGAAGGATGAGATGGCTGGAGTTAACACAGGTGACAGCACAGCAGCAGGCAGCAGCACATGGCAGTGACCAGCAGGCAGACTGAAGGATGAGATGGCTGGAGTTAACAAAGCTGCCAAAGCAAGTACTACTAGTACTATCTGTAGTGCAGTGTACTAAGTGTAGCAGCCATCAGTCGAGCAGATTCTGGAACGGTCCACCCAGCATCTTGCACTCCCACTCCCAGGAACCCCAGACCCAGACCCAAGACCAGGACAGGTCACAGCACAGGTGGAGGATGAGAACATTTATCTCCAGTCGGTCGACTTCCTCTGGCTCCTCCAGATAAAATAATACAAAAAAAAAAAAAAAAAAAAAAAACTAGATTTCTAGCATAGCTCACTGTCCATATTTTCACACGATGTCCAGATTTATGATTCATATTTTTGGTCCATGGACTGTTTCTCATAAAATTGTAATTTTCTGGCAAATCACTGGCAGATCTTTGAGGACTGAAGTCAGAAAATAATGATGGCAAGCTTTGGCAGCAGATGTAACATTTGATTTTCAGACTTCATCCTTCAGAAAATTCATGCTATGCAAAATCTGTTGTTCTGTCAACATTGCAGGAGCAATATTTAAAAAGTGTCACTGTTTTTATGCCTTAGTTTTGTCCTCCCATTACTTGTGGCTTTGTCCAGATTTATTGCGCTAAGAGATTGAGAGGTATGAGTTGATCACTTTGCTGGAGCTTCCTAGCTGGAAGGATAATGATCTTACCTGTCTGTCCAGATGATCTTGTTGATCTAATGACAGTGACACCAACACTGCATTGGAGGTCTAGAGCTTGAGTCCAAACTAAGAGCTAAATAGGGTCTATATTAGAACACCGAACTTTCAAAATTTCGAGTGTTCTAATATCAAACCCTATTAATCAAAAATTTAAAACATCGAACATACAGAACAGCAAATTTTTTCATAGGGAAAAAATTTGCTGTTCCAAAACACATACACACAACACAAGCACACCAAACAAACAGCAATCCACACACATAAACCTAAACTATTACACCTAACCCTACATTAAACTATACACACACCACTAACTATCCACTTACCTTAACCCAAACCCTAACCCTAATGTCTGTCACTATCGCACAGTCACCTCACCTGCACCCTAACCCTAACTCACCTACCCCACCCTAACCCTGACATCCACACAATTGCACACTTACCTGAACCCAGCCCTTAACTTTCCACCACAGCACTGAAAATACCGAGGCAACAGAAATGGACAACCAGATTCTTTCCCTAGGAAAAAATTCAGTTTTCTGTTTCTTCGATATTTTAAGGGTTCGCTGAAAACGGGTCAATATCAGAACACTCGAAATTTTGAATGTTCAGTGTTCTAATATAGACCCAAGTTAATATTATCTTTTCACTCATGTGATACTGACAGTACCTAATCAGAGGACTTTCTCGGTATTTCAGTATGTGCGTGTGAGTGTGTGTGTGTGTGTGTGTGTGTGTGTGTGTGTGTGTGTGTGTGTGTGTTTGTAACCCGAGCAACAGAAACAAAAAAATTATAAAGAGAGTAGTCAGTGAAGCTAAGAGCCTGTAAACCATCCTACTGGGGCATGGGGGTGTAAAGGCAAACAAAGTCAGTTGTAACTCAATAAAATGTAGATAGCCAGCTTAAAGACTTATGCATTTTGAGGAGCATGTGGGATGCTGATGATAAAACTGAAGTTTAGCAACATAATAATGAAGATAAGTGTGTGTAAAAGATCAATTTGTAGCCCACAAAAACACTTTTTCTTCTAGAAAAAGTAGATTTTCCAGGGATAAGTGGTTCTTTTCTGCATATTAGGAAGTCAATAGAAAGAACGTATCCATTTGTTATTGACCTTTGTTTTTTGCATACATATGAATTAAAAAAAAAAGTAATGTAATTAAGGTAAACTCTTTTCATGAATTCATTGTTTGCATGTCTGGGTAACACCATGATGTTATAAACAAGAGTTTCAGCAAATGATAGGATACTAAAACTCTCATTTTTAAGAAATGGGATAAAAAATCAAAGTGGTTGTGGCAGCAAATGCTAGACATCAGTACAAGTTAAATACTGAGATGAAAGGAAATATAGTGGAAAAGTTTAACACCGTCAAGTATCAGAGGGGTGTGCTTGAGGGTAGGGTAACTTTGACTGAGCAGTTCAAAGTTGGAAAAAGAGGTGCAGAAGCCAAGTGTTAAAATTGCTGCACAGACTGCAGTAAAATAATGCTAAGGAAACTGAAAAGAAAGGTGTACAAAATGGTGGTGTGACCGGTTCTGCTTTATGGTGCTGAAACCTGGGCAATGAATGCAGAGTAACTGAGGAAGCTTGAGGTGATAGAGGTGATGCACCAGAGATGGACAATAGGATGTGCACGTTCAGATGTTAATAGAAATAAAACAGTTTTGTTCTGGTTATATTTTGTGTTATTTAATATTAGTGTAGAAGCAGTTAATTTTATTTTTATAAACGAAAATTGTATTTTAGTTTTGCACAAGTTCAGTTTGATACAAGTTCAAATATTAATATAAATAAAACACTATTCTGTTTATTTTGTGTTGAATATTTTGTCTGTTCTTCAGTTTGCGTTTGAAAGTTGCTATCCCACAATTTCACTGGAGTGGGTGGGGTTACATAATTAGGCATGTAAATGTTATGTTAATTAGCATACACATTTTTGGCCCGTTGTACCTATTTTTCATGGGCCTTTGTCCATATTTTTTTATGATTCCAGGTTGAGAGGTATGATAACACTATCTGTAAGAAATACTGACATGACATGTGAAAAGTATCAACAATGGCATCATACATCTGTAAAAACAACATAACTTTTAATATCTGTACACTTCATGACTGGTATTAGAACCCTTGGCATTGCTTATATGGTGAATACAGTTCCAAAGACAACAGCCACCATAGTCTGTGTGCATTTCACATTACAATGCTAAATCACTTAACAATTAAGCAACTTAAGGAAGTGACAGCATACTTTTGGGTCCGTAGGGAGTACGGATCCATAGTAAATTGATACAGTACTGTTTACACTTTTGAGACAAAGCATCATTGAAAATATATCCATAACAGCATAACAATATGGTATAACACTGTTTTAGAAGTGAATATTTAATAAATATCCATGACATCAACATCACATGCTAGATACGGATACTGTCATAATCTGTATGTTTCTGTAGGTAGATCACTGATTCAAGTTATTACTAGTAAAAATTATAGATGATCTGTAAATCTTCCTTCACATACTGTTAGCATTTGCATTGGAAGTCTGTCTAGACAACTACATATGGTACTGAACTAAACAATTTAAAAGAGCAACACCTGTATGCATAGATTTTTAAGACAGCATCACTCTAGGAAATTATGGCAACTTCTGTGAAACTTAGCATATGGATTAAATATGACTTTAAACATGTATCTTTTGAAATTATTAACTTTAACACTCATACTAATTATCACTACTGAAATTCCACCAGTTGCCAAGGTACCTGTCACTCAGACTCACAGAATCAAAGTGCACCTTGTGCACACGCAGCTTTAAGTATCATTTACCCCATACATAGTTAATGAGGATAATTACAATTCAAGTTTTTAAATCCCATTCATGCACATGTGCTTAAATCACTGTTCTACACCAAAAAAAAACAGGTGTTCCACGTAAACATCCCATAGATATCAGTAAATGGTGGCAGGTGTAGCAAGTGCCTGTTGCCTTCCAATTATCTTAGAACATAACATCAGCACTACTTTCAAATATTGATTTTGATACATTTACTGATCAGTGTATTGCTAACTGTGAACGGAATGGTACCTCAATGAACATTTCTCTGTGTTTCTGTTTTTCAGATTTGAAAGAATTACAGATCATGATGGTGACTTCAAGGAAGTTGCAAAGTGTCCATGTGCTCAACTGGACTGAGGAGGAGGAGATGACCCAGATGTTGCTGGCCTAAGCTGGACTGGAGCAGAGGATGACAGCTAAGCCCAAGAACTTTGTTATGATCAATGTGTGGAATTGGATTGACAGAGGACAGGGATTTTTCACAAATGAGTGCTGGTTCATCACCATTATGATGACCTGTGTCAGAAGGACACAGCCAAGCTTTGAAGGAGGGTCAACAAGATTTAGAGGCAACCTGTAAATCCCTACAGTAAGTACCAATATTCTGTGTATTCCTTAGTATTGTTACAGATGTTACAGATATTTATTTGACTCATACATATTATATGCATTTTGTTATAAATGCATTTTAGCTGATGTGTGAATTAGCTTGTGGGGGTAATTCATTGGGCTTTATACTCATTGCCCTCGACTTTGGGTTTGATACCCGTGTTTTTGTTTTATCTAATATTTAATTAATAACAGGGGCTGTGTCCTTTGAAGTTGTACATATGTTTCACAACATTAAAATACATAATTTCAAATAGCCAATGTCCTTGTGTATCCTTGATGCCAATAGCTTCTAGGCAGCGGATGACTACTTATTTTGCAATTTTCTATTATACTGCCACTATTTGACTCATATATATATATATATATATATATATATATATATATATATATATATAATTCACTATCAAAATAATGTGGAATGGCACTTACACGAATCTGAGATGACTGAATGCGTGTTTTCCAGTTTCCATAATGCTGATTTGGAAATGTTTGAATCCTCATTGTCAGTGGTTGTGTGTATTCACTAATATGGGATAGACGTTCTGATAACAGATTGTACTACAGTGGGGATTGGGAAATTTACCCTTTTCCTCACTGTAGTGTGAACTCAGAGTTGGAATATATAATATGCAGGAGGTGCATGGGGGCTTGTCCCCCTGCAAAAAAATGTTATTAGTAACATGGTGTTCGAATGTTGATTGTGTGGTTACCATTTCTGACATTTTGGTAATTCTTTATAATCTTTATATACATATATATATATATATATATATATATATATAGAGAGAGAGAGAGAGAGAGCGACAGAGACAGATATCATATAGATGTTTGTATAATCATATTTTAGCTGCTTTGGGAATTAGCTTGTGTGAGACTTTGTAATTACTGCCCACTTGACTGTGGGTTCTGTTCTCATGTTATGTTATTGAATAATTAAATAATTACCATAACCATGTCCTTTGACGATGTATATATGTTTTACTACATCTAACTACATGAGTTCACATAGCCATTGTCCTCATGTATCACTGACACCTATAGCTCCTAGGCTGTGGATGACGTGATATGATGTGATATGAACAAGGATCAGAGATCCATGAGGGTGGACAGATATATGGAGGGCAGGCAATGAGGTTTCCAGTCGAGGAGGTTTCAGTGACTTTCAATTGTAAGAATAATTGTTATAATAATATTGATTGTGTTCAGCCAAAACCCACTGGTATTTTAATGTGTGTTAACAATGGGGGGGGGTGTTTGTTGTGATGAATGTATGACATTGCAGGATGTTCATAATAACTCAACTGAGTATGAGGCTTTGAATTTGGATTGTGTTGATATTACAGGTAATGTTTATGAACAAGCATCACCTGGTTGTGATTGTGACAACATTGGCAATAACTATGAAGTTACTGGAAACTGTATAGATGTTATTCAAACAGGTTTATGTGTTGATTGTAAAGTTATAAAGCAGCAAGGTTTTTTCATTTATAATTACACAGACATCGAAGTAGGTGATGTGTATTTTCAATTGTTTACTAAAGGAACCAGTTTTGTACCAAGCTTTAGACTAGATGTTTCTCAAGGTTTGATTAACATTAAGCTCTTTATGAGGAGATTGAATTTGGAGATTTATTTTCATGATAAAAAGATGTTTTTTCACTAAATGGTAATAACAGTTGTTCTGGATTGAGAAGGAAAAGTACGTTCATTCCACCAAGTAGTAATGAAATTTTAGCTTTGGAAAGGCTAATGGAGTTTGAGGTTAGAAGAATATGTGGTGGGAGAGACACTGTGGATGATAACCTCACCCCACATGAGAGAGTGGTTCTTAAAGAACTGAGATCGTCCAATAATATTAGATGTATGAGACCGGACAAAGGTGGGGGGATGGTTTTGTTGAACAAAATTGATTATTCTACATCCATGATGATTTTGCTCGAGGACAACAGCACATATACAAGGGTTTCAGTTAATGAAATAAATGTGGCCTATAGAAGAATTGATTTGTATTTACTAGATGCCCTGTTTCAGGGTGAGATTACTGAATCGGAATTTGATTTTCTTTCTGTCAAATACCCTGTTATTCCAAGCATCTTTGGCATCCCAAAGGTGCACAAGGGAATAGAACGGTTACAATTTAGGCACATTGTGTCAGCTAGGGGCTCAAAGACTGAGCCCCTTGCAGCATTTGTGGATGAAGTTTGTAAAACAACTCTAAGTGATGTGGCCCATATTATCAAGGATTCATGGCATTGTTTGGAGAGATTGGAGGTTTTAGGAAGCTGTAATAGGACTTTATGTTTTTTTAACAATTGATGTTGTTAATTTATTTTCGGTTATTCCTCATAGTGAGGGCATGGAAATGTTCTGTGAAAGTTTGGTTTTATGTCCCAGTTTTGACAAGAGTAGGATTAACTTTACATGTGACCTGATGGAAATTATTTTGAAAAATAATTTCATTAAATTTGAAGGTGAGATGTTCCAGCAGTGTTCTGGGGTTGCAATGGGTGCACGGTGTGCGCCCATTTTTGCAAACCTCGTACTACTGGCATGGGAAAGAGCTTATATTTTCCAATCTAGGTTTTGTGTGAACATTGTGCTTTATAATAGGTTTCTCGATGATTTGCTTATTTTGTGGGATGGAGACGAGATTAGTGCAATTGAGTTTGTTGAATATATAAATTCTTCTACGAGTTTTTTGAAATTCACCCATGTATGGAGTGTGGATAAAGTGAACTATCTGGATTTGACTATCTTTAAGGATGGTGAAGGTTTAGCTAGTACTTTGTATAGGAAAGATAGTTATTCTAATTCCCTTTTACATTTCACAAGTTGCCACCCTCATTACCAAAAAAGAGGTGTGGCAAAGGGTCAAATGGTACGTATATCAAGATTAATAAGTGATGAAATATTATTTAAGCAGGAAATGTATAAACTTATAGGTATGTTGATGGATAGGGGTTATCCACTCAAACTATTATTGAAGGTGAAAAGAGAAGTGTTAAGGAAAAGGAATACAGCCTTTTCCCCTGTCTTGGGAAGTAGTGTAGAAATGACAGGTGATGTACATTTGCAAAGTACTAATAAACACGTAGATATGGAGAAACCATGTCTTATTCTCAAATATAATGAGAAGGCCACTGGGATTGCTACAGCTGTACGTGATGTATGGAATCATTGCTTGGACAATGCAACTAAGGATATTATTGGGAGAACACCTAGAATTGTGTTTAGTAAAGGTGAAAATTTAAAAAGAATAATGGAGAAAGTACCTAGGATTAGAAAATCTAAGAAGTCTAAGTGTGGTAATTGTAGATGTTGTAGGTTCATTAGTGAGGGTACACATTTATGTATAAAAGGTTTTGAGCGTACAATACCCTGTCCGGGTTTGTGCAATTGTAATACAAAGAATTTAATATATGTTGCTTCATGTATTACATGTGATGCATTTTACGTGGGTATGACCAAACGTAGACTGCGTGACAGAATTGGTGAACATGTACGTAGTATAAAAAATAAAGATCAACACAATGCTTTGTTTTTACATAGTTGTCAATGTAAGGTTTTTAAAAAATTTTTATTTTTTGTCATAGATAGAATATATGAAGACCAAGGGGGTGACATAGGTAACAAGGTGGCCCTTTTGGAAGCTGAATGGCAGGTGAGGCTTAATGCCATGAAATTTCCTGGCATTAATGACTACATATCTATCAAGCCAGTTTTAAAGTATAAAGCAAATTGTATATAACATGAAGTGCACAATCACAACTTTTTATTATTTATGTTTTGTAATGTTTAGTGTTATTTATTGTATAAAGTTTACAGTATGGAAATAAATTAAATTAAATGTTTAGATTAGTTACACTGAAAATGGTGTTATAAGAATGGTAATTTTTTGTCAATGTAGTAGTTGTTTAATTTTAGGTAATGTGTTTTTAAATAGTTTAACAGTGGTGTTTTGGCTCATTGGTGTATTTGAATTTTGGATGTCATTAATTAATTTGTCATAATTGTTTAAATAGGGTGCTTGTCAAGGGTTAACCGACTCTGAAGATGCCTTTTTAGGTGAAAGCGCTTAATCGGTGGATGTGTTGTTATTAAATATCTCCTGTTCAGTTCTTTGCTGGTCCTGAAATTCTGTGTGCAGTTGTTGCTTTTCGTATTTTATTGGTTACCTGTGCGTTGCCCTCTTGTGGGGTTGCATATTCTTTCCTTCGCTGTGGATGACTGCACATTTTTTTCTATTACAGTATCATTGTACCACCTATTGGACCATTACAAGGTGGAAGACATACAAGTATATGACTTACTTACATCATTATTCCTACACATGTACTCAGACATGTTTAGTTAATGTACAAATTAATCTCCATAACATTGGTTAAACTATTTGGTTACTTATGTGGCGATAGCTGTTATGTCCTCACTATGAAGCATAAAAACTGTATGCAGTTTCTGTATTCTGCCATTTGTCACAGGATTTATTATAAACAGCCGCAGTAACTGCTGTCCACAATGAAAGCCTAGCATAGTTTAGCTTAACCTGTAAAACAAGTTGTCACTATGTCTATATTTTGGCATGTTGTGGGTTCAAAACCACATAGGAAGACATTACCTTGGTTAACTTTACCCATAACATTTTTTTCAAGAATCATATTGTAATACTTTTTATTACATTTTATGTTGTTTATGGTAACAACAAACTAATCTATGGTTTCTAGGAATAACTCCATAATCCGTAATGGCCTAACAACATCAGTTGTTGAACAACAGTGTTTAAAGAGCAGTACCTGTTTGGTTATGAAAAGGATGAGGTGAGTGTTAGCTTGGCTCATAAGGAAGTTGACCAGCATGTCTACATTTTTGTGCAATGTGTGTTCAAGGCTAGAAAGGGGACACAAATATCTTAAACTGTTATACCGATGTCATATATCCATAGCATTCTTTTTCCAAAGTATTTTATACTTATTGATATTAATTTATAATTTGAGAGTCATTTTGAATAATTCACCATTTGTCAAATTACTACTGATAAATCCATAATCCATAACATTCTGTCTTGATAAATCCTGTTGTATGTCTGAGGAGTTTAGTAGATTAATATCGTATTCTGTTTAAAATGCTCTGAAGCACTGCTTTGTCATGAAATACTGGAGTCAGTTGTACAACAGACTCAAACTGTACTTTTGAGGGACTGTGATGGGCCCAGTAACAGTTGCAGTGAAGGTAGGGAAGATGTCTGTCTTTAACTAGTGATGTGTAATTTTAAGGAATAATGGTCCTTACACATACCTTTCTGTGTCCACAATGTCCAACAAACTGGATGTTACAAGACACCATCACACTCTGTGAGGAATGGATTCTCTCCGTTACTGTTAATTTCTCTGAACACAGTGCTGACATGAATGCAATTTGAAAACAGTTTAGCTACATGAGCAGCAAATGTTCATACATTGCAATCCCAAGCCAAGATCATTATTAGTATAGCATCCCCTATTAGCATGATGTCATAACATTAACTCTTTTCAGTGCCTGGAACTATTTTCAGTGCCTGGAAAACCTCCTTTTACAGTTAAGGTGTGTTAGATAGGGAGATATGTCTCACGTTTAGAATTTGGCTATAGGTTGCATCTCTTAAGTTTGAATCTTCTGTCTGTCAAACTGTGTTCAAAGATATTAACACCTGAATATTACAATATCAGCTGAGTATTGTACTAAGTTAAGGTTTTTCAGAATAAGAGTCTATAAGTGTGATCCAAAATGTTTATCCTTGTTATTTAATTAATATTTATTTATTTATTTTATTTTACATTTATTGACTGGGAGAGTCCGACTGGATACTTGTCCATTTTCAGTGGAGGCCTGGGGAGAAAAGCTCCATACATACACACACACAGGAAAAACTGTTACATTATTCAGGTTAAAGCAGTGTTACAGATGCAATACATAGGATACAAGTCCTATTAATAATGTTTAAATATTTTCTTTTTTATTCCAAACGAAGAGGACCGTAGGCAGAACAGAGAGATGCGCATCAAGCACAGGCTTGAAGAACAGCAGAGGCAGAGAGGTATGCTGCATATTTTATGAATATTATAAAGTGAGATGCATATTCCTCTGTTTTCAGACCTGTATTTTTCAAAACATGTTTATTGATTAAAATTCAGGAACACCCATCAAGCATCAGTAAGGTAAATGAAATCAGCAAAAGTTAGCTGTTATTAAAACTGTATATAAAACTTACAGTGATGATGTATTTTGTATTTTTGATCCATTTTGTCAGCACACATTTTTTATAAGTACATCCACAACATAAAGAACAGTTTGTTGTGTGTATTTGGCACACAAGTTAGAAAGTAAATGATTTAGACATAAGTGTAAGTGATGTGATTATTGTGTATGATGCATGCAGTGATGGGAGTAATATATTACAATTTCTAGTAAGTAGTAAAATAACTAGTTACTTTTTCAAAATAGTAATTAGCAATAGTAATATATTACTTTTTTTTAGTAACTAGTAACTTAAATGTGAGCTACTATTTAGTTACTTTTGCTTAAACCAGTGGTTCTCAACATGGGCGATATAGCTCCCTAAACAGTGATGGAAAACTTCCAGGGTCCCTATATAGTATGGATAGTAATCAGATATTAGAAGGTAATAGAGACTTTAAAGTGGCAATTTGGATTAAAAAATTACAACATAATGTTGGCACAACTCATAGCACGTAGCATTAATTATATATTATTAAAATTAGTCTGGAGCGAAATTTACTTAATTTTTTTTAGCACTGCAAGGAGGTGAAAGCTAACGGTGACCAGACTCCAGCCCTGCCATGGTACTGTGGGACTCTCACTCACTAAAACATCCCCTAACACTGGGATAATTCTAGCCTGCCAGAGATCATATCCCTACTTTGCTGTATAATAAATGGCATTGGTTCTCCATACCACTGTCAATCGGAATCAAACTTAAAACTCATCAGTTAAACACCCGGCGTCCCAACCCACTGCACCAAGCAGGACTCTGCGGGTGGATCTATGATGAAACAACTTCTGTCTTGACCATTTTTTGTTATGTTCTATTTAAAATTCTTTTCGGGTTTCAATTTTTAGTTGCTGAAAATAGATAAAATGTGATAGGTTTTTAAAGGTCTTGTGCTGCTGGCTGGTTTGGTTTAATTATTATCTGTAACTCTCTAGATATAAAGACTGGTATTCTTCTTCTCCTTTCAGTTGTGCCCGTATCAGTCTGCAGAACAAGTGGCAGTGGAGTTTTACATTGTCGAGTTGCCAGCCCAGTGCCCAACCTTCTTCAGAAGGCACATGCATGCACACACTCACACCTTAGGCTAATTTATAATGTGCAATCCATCTGCAACATGTCTTGGGAATGTGCAAGCAAACTGGAGCACCCTGAGGAAACCCACTCAAACACAGAGAGTGTAGATCATAGTGTGTGTGTTGTACCTTTAAAGCCAGTGTAGTTCATGGGCACATGCATAAAAGTACTAAGCACGTGCAAGCAGAGTGCCATTTTGTATAAGCAGCTGGAGTGAAAGCACATATGTGTGTAGCAGTCAGTCAGTTAGCTGGTTCTTTTCAGTTTTATGTTCCAGTCATCCATCCTGATGTGTTTGTGTGTAATAAATATCTTAAATAAACATCTAAGCCTCATCGTCTTATTCGAATACATAAGTTGAGTGACATGGTGTCAGAATGAGATTCAAAGTCAAAACTTCTTAAAACCACGAGGTACACAGTCCGAAATGGAGGAATATACAAGAGTGGGTCAAACAACTCACAAACGACTCATAAACAGGTCAGAAAATATTTTCAAGTACTTAAACTCATTTAAATTATTTTCCCCTCTATGAATATAAAGCAAACTATTCCAAACCAGGTACTGAATAAACAAAATGTTCAAAATTGTGACATATTGAAAAAAGTACTTGAAAGAAATATGAAATCAATCATATAACATGTTCAAAAAAGAGAAAACTACTATTTTTTCACAATGTACTATTTTTTGCACTAACTGAAGCTATTCAAAGTATCTAAAGTGAACAAAGTGTTGGCAGTGTGTGCAGTATTACAGGGGAGTCCTTTCAAAGAGTACAGTTATTTCAAAGAGTCTGTTGTACAGGTGCATATCATTTCAAGTACCTGGTGTGTGTTTGACACTTATTTGGCATGACAGAGGGATGTCACAGACCTGGTCCACTTGCGTTTGATAACAATATTGCTGAAAACTAGAGTATTTTAGCAAGAATATGACATTCTCATACAGGATGCTTTTTCTGATAAAGGTGCACCTACAAAAGCATTTATTCTGCTCAATTTAGCTGGTTCAGAAACCATTGAGAGAGAACATTCATTTGTATATACACCTGCTGTTTATGCAGGAAAAAGGGGAAGACCACCATATTGTGGTGCAGGCCGAAATTCAGGAAGACACTGAGTCCTTAACACATAAATTTAGAGAAATGTGGAACCCTCAAATGAATATTACAATGGAAAGGCACATATTTTACTCAAGATCAAAAGCCTGGTGAAACTTTTGCTGCATATATAACTGACTTGAGAAACAAGGCAAAAACATGCAGATTTGGTGATCTGAGAGATGAGCTGATAAAAGACAGGCTTGTGTGTGGTGTTAATAATGATGTAATGAGAAGGATTTTGCTTTGAGACAGTGATTTTTAACTTTAAGCAAATAGTGATTTGTCAGATATATGAACTTACACGAATATGCTTACGAATGAGAAGAGCATGCTTGCAGCTTCTTCCATCACAAATGTTGATAGTATGTAGCATGAGGTTAAGAGGTACAGGCCAAAGGGTGTGACTCCCACAGTGAAACCCAGGGCAGCTTTAGTAAAGCCCAGGGCACACACAGTAAAACTGAGGGGTGATTTAGCAAAACCCGTGGTAAATCTAAACCTTATAGTCAACTGTCATAATTGTGTAGGCAGTCACTGACCTAAATGAGAAACATGCTTAGCTTTTGGTCAGCAATGCCAGAGATGTAAAAAGTGGAATTATTTCAGAAAGCTTTGTAAATCTGAAGAGGCACATTCTTTTATTAAGATAGAGCATTCCATTAAGCAAGTTGATCAACTAGAAAGCTGTGACCCTACTTTATATGTTGATGGTGTCTCTGTGCTTGGGTAAAGGTTAATGCAGTAGATTTGTTGGCAAAGAGTGATGTTTTTTGTACTGTACTGATTAATGGGAGACCTGTAGAACTCAAAGTTGATACTGGTTCAAAGTGCAATGTTATGTCAGAAGACATGTTTGCCAATGTAAAAGCTGGTGAAAAACTTGATTTGGCAAAGTGTGCGAAGCTTGTTGCTTACGGTGGTGAAGAGATTCAAACCAATGGCTCAGTAGTGCTTTCATGCTATTCTGATAGGAACAGTCATGACTTGCAGTTCTACATAGTCAAAAGACACATGCAGTCATTGTTAGGCCTCAAAGATAGTTTGTAAATGGGACTGATTTCATTTAATAAAGAAGTCCAGCATGTAAGCATCAGCAACCATGACGTTTTCACAAGTCCAGCATGTAAGCATCAACAACAATGATGTTTTCACAAGTCCCGCATGTAAGCATCAACAACAATGACGTTTTCACAAGTCCAGCATGTAAGCATCAACAACAATGAAGGTTTCACAAGTCCAGCATGTAAGCATCAACAACAATGACGTTTTCACAAGTCCAGCATGTAAGCATCAACAACAATGATGTTTTCACAAGTCCAGCATGTAAGCATCAATAACAATGAAGGTTTCACAAGTCCAGCATGTAAGCATCAACAACAATGACGTTTTCACAAGTCCAGCATGTAAGCATCAACAACAATGATGTTTTCACAAGTCCAGCATGTAAGCATCAATAACAATGACTTTTTCACAAGTCCAGCATGTAAGCATCAACAACAATGAAGGTTTCACAAGTCCAGCATGTAAGCATCAACAACAATGACGTTTTCACAAGTCCAGCATGTAAGCATCAACAACAATGACGTTTTCACAAGTCCAGCATGTAAGCATCAACAACAATGAAGGTTTCACAAGTCCAGCATGTAAGCATCAACAACAATGACGTTTTCACAAGTCCAGCATGTAAGCATCAACAACAATGACGTTTTCACAAGTCCAGCATGTAAGCATCAACAACAATGAAGGTTTCACATGTCCAGCATGTAAGCATCAACAACAATGAAGGTTTCACATGTCCAGCATGTAAGCATCAACAACAATGACATTTTCACAAGTCCAGCATGTAAGCATCAACAACAATGAAGGTTTCACAAGTCCAGCATGTAAGCATCAACAACAATGACATTTTCACACAGAATATTTTTTCTGAATGTGCTGATATTTTCAAACATGAGCTTGGCAAACTCCCAGCTGTGTACTCCATGAAGTTAAACCACTAGGTAAGCCCAGTTGTCAGACCAGCATGGAAAGTTCCAGTAGCAATGCAGGGCAAAGTAAAAGCAGAGCTAGACAGAATGGCACATTTAGGAGTAATTTTTCCAGTAGAAGAATCATCTGAATGGGTATCCTCCATGGTAGTAGCTCATAAGAAAAGCTCTGATGACATTTGAATATGAATTGATCCAAAAGATTTGAACAAAGCACTGAAACAACCTCGTCATCCAATGCATACAGTTGGAGAAGTTGCTGCTCTCATTCCAAATGCCATCATTTTTTCTGTCTTAGATGCAAAACGTTCATTTTGGCAGATTTTACTTGATCGAAAATCTTCCTGGCTAACCACTTTCAGTACACCAATTGGAAGGTACAGATTTTTGAGAATGCCATTTGGGATAAATTCTACCAGTGAAGTTTTCCAATGTGTGATGGAGCAATTTTTTTCTGGTTATCCATGTGCTGTTATAGTAGATGATATTCTTGTAGGAGGCAATGGTGAAGTCGAACATGATAGAAACCTTAGAAAAGTTCGAGATCATGCTCGTGAATCTTAAACTGAATTCTCATAAATGTAAATTCAGGCTAAAAGAAGTTACTTACGTGGGTCATTTGTTTACTATTTCAGGCTTACAACCAGATCTGTCCAAGCAAGCTGCAATTCTTGAGATGTCCGCTCCAGACAATGCCACATCTTTACAACCTTTTCTTGGCATTGTCAACTACTTAGGCAAGTTCATTCCTGATTTAAGTGAGCTTTCAGTACTGCTGCGAGAGCCGACATGCAAAAACATGTAACTTGGTCCTGGTTGGAATAACACCAAACAGCATTTGATGTCCTGAAACAGAAAATTGCTAGTCCATCCACTTTGAGATATTATGATGTTCATAAACCTGTGCATTTTTCCTGTGATGCTTCATAATATGGTCTTGGTGCAGTAATTCTTCAAGAGGGTAGACCAGTAGCCAATGCATCTAGAACTCTAACTCAAACTGACATGCAATATGCGCAAATTGAAAAAAGAGCTTTTGGCAGTGTTTGCATGTTCGAAGTTTAATGATTATATTTATGGCCAACCTATCCAGATTGAAACCTATCACCAACCTCTGGTTACTATTTTGAGAAAACCAATGCACACAGCTCCAGCTAAATTGCAATGCATGATGGTAAAACTGCAAAAGTACAACTTCAATATGGACTACACAAAAGGCAAACTTCTTTATCTTCTGATAATTTATCCAGATCACCCAGATAAACCAATGACCAGCATGACAATGAAAAAGCTGATTTTGAAGTTATGGAAGTGAGTAATTTGTCTTCCACACATCTTGATGAGTTTAGAAATCACACAGCTTCCGATCCAGTTCTCTAGAAGCTGAACCATTTTATCAGTCATGGATGGACAGCAAAACAATCTTGTTTACCACTAGATGTGTAACAGTATTTTCCTTATTGAGACAAGATTTTGATGGAAGATAGTATCATCATGAAAGGTCCAAAAGTGGTAATTCCAAAATCCTTGCAACAAGAGTATTTTAAAATCTTGCAATCTTGCATCGAGGTCACCCGTGAACTGATTCTACCAGAAGAAGGGCAAGAGAACTAGTATTTTGGCCTTCTATGTCAAAAGATATTGAGAAGGAAATCTCAGCTTGTTCAATTTGTAATAGTACTAAACCGCACCAACATAAAGAACCACTGCAGCTGAACCAGATTCCTGAACTACCCTGGTCGACAATAGCTACAGATATTTTCAAATGGAATGGTCAGCGTTATTTGGTATTAGTAGACTCTTGTTCATATTGGTTCAAGATTGACCTACTTCCTAACCTAACTTCCAGTGCTGTCATTACAAAATGGAAGAGACATTTTCCTATCTATGGCAGTCCATACAAAGTAATTTCTGACAATGGTGCACAGTTTACAAGTCAGCAGTTCACAGTTTTGCTGAGACATGGGACTTTGTTCATGTTACTTGTAGTCCTGAGTATCTGCAATCTAATGGCTTGGCTGAACGTGCAGTTCAAAGTGTGAAACAGTTGTTGGAGAAATCCAAAAGAGACAAAACTGATATTTTTCTCAATTTGCTAAATCTCAGAAGCATTCTTTGAGACAATTTACTTAGTTCACCTGCTCAGAGATTGATGTTGAGACAAACCAGAACTACACTACCAATCAGTAAGAATTTGTTAATTCCAAGTGCTAAAAACAACAAAGCATTTTATTTATTTATTTATTTATTTTACATTTGTTGACCGGGCTAGTCTAACTGGATATATGTCCATTTTCAGTAGAGGCCCAGGGAGAAAAGTTCCTGCAAGTTACAAAGACAAGTATACAATATAACAGTAGACAAGTTTACAGAAAAATCATTAGATACAATAAAAAAAATGAGAGTAGAAGTTCACTTTTATCAGGGAAGTATACACTATAGTAGCATGAGCAATAGGAACCAAGTTTAGTTATGAAATTTTTGTATATTGGGTATAATCAGTCAGGGTTGGAGCAGGGACAAAGCCAATGATTCTTTAGATATTCTTTAAGATGCTTTTTGAATAGATGTGTGGAGGCAAGTGAAGGCAGTTCAGTTGGAAGTTGATTCCAGCTTTTTCCTGCTTTGTTGCTTGATTTGACATTAGAAACTAGAGGTTTTCTTGCTGAGCGAAGTGTAGGGAGATTTTTATAGGGGGCGATTAGATTAGTGAGGATTGGTGTATTATTGGGGTGATAGAGGATTTTTTGGGTTATCACAAGTTGCTGATAGAGTAGCTTATTATGCAGTTCAAGCCATCCCAATTGTTTGAGGTTATGACAGTGGTGAGTTCTATAGGGGGAACAGGTAGCAAATCTAGCTATGTTATTACGACAGGTGGAAAGTTTATTAATGTTATTTCTAGATAGATTAGTATAAATTGCAGAAGCATAGAAGAGGGTAGAGGAAAGGTGGGTCTGCACAAGAGTAATTCTGGCTGGAGGGGTAAGGAAGGGCTTGATTCTATAGACAGCGCCTAATTTTTTGTTGACAGTTTTTATTGTTGAATTAATGTGTTCATTGAAGCTAAGGGAGTTGTCAATTGTAACTCCCAGTAAGCAGGCAGAGGTATCAGGGACTATATTAGTGCCATTGCTAGAGGTTACTATGAAGTTAGGGATAGACGACTTAGGAGTAGGAGCAAAGAGTAGTAGTTTTGTTTTTTTGGGGTTCAGAAGGAGGCAGTGTTGCATGAACCATTCTTCAACAGTGTCTAATACTGATTGGGTTTGGAGTTGAAGAGAGTTTATGGATTTGGCAGAACAAATTAATGTTGAGTCATCTGCATTTTGGATGCAAGTGGCTTGTGGAATATTGGTATGTAGATTGTTAATAAATAATGAGAAGAGAAGAGATTTGTCACAGAAATTCCATTATGACAAAACCAGCAAACCTCTCAAACCATTAAAAGAAGGAGAGATAGTGAGGATGAAGAGATCAAAAGGTTTTAATCGAGTAGGACTTGTAAAACATCTTTGTGTGAAATCGAGATCGTACATCCTTGAGTCACAAGGAATGGAATTTAGGTGGAATTGGAAACATTTATTGCCAGTGTCCAAGCCAATGTTACAGCATCTTGTCTGTAATGGAGACTAATTCTCAGAGTATGCTATCGAATGTTCCTGTTCCAGAGAACAATTCCTCTTCTGTTCCTTATTCTGAAAGTGTCCCTAAAGTTCCTAATGAAGAGTATTCCCAGTAACTGTCACTGTTGCTAAATCCAGTACTGATTATTATATAATGAGGTCAGGTCTTATCTCAAGACTTAATCCTAAATACACGGCAACCTGGACATGATTGTTATTGTTTATGTGTTTATATCATTTTTATGTGCATCAAATTGTCATTTTTTTATTTGCATGACAAAATTATCAGTGAGGGAAGATATAGATCCCAATGTATTTGTTGTACCTTTAAAGTCACTGTAGTTTGTGGGCACATGCATGTAAGTACTGAGCACATGCAAGCAGAGCGCCATTTTGTGTACGCAGCCAGAGTGAAAACATGTATTTGTGTAGCAGTCATTTAGCTAGTTAGTTTAAGTTTTATACTCCAGTCATCCATCCTGATGTGTTTGTGTGTAATAAACATATTAAACAAACACCCAAGCCTCATTGTCTTATTTGAATACACAAGGCAAGCGACACGGAAGACATGCAGACTCTGCACAGAAGGCACCCCAGCCGAGAATCAAACCAGAGACCCTCTTGCTGTGAGTTGACAAAATTAACCACTGTGTTACCCAGTTAAAAATAGTAAACTGGTGGAGTTTTTCAACTGTTAAATGCTATTCATCATCACTGTAACATTGTGTATACAACTTTAATAATACACTTATATGCATGTGCTTAGTTGTGTGAGTAAATCTTAATGTTATAATTGATAAACTAGAATTATATAAATGTAACACATAACTTAGTTTGTAACTAGTAATAGTAATATATTACTTTTTTAGAAAAGTAATCAGTAATAGTAATATATTACTTTTACTGAAAAATAACTAGTAATAGTAACTTATTACTTTTATAAGTAACTAGCACAACACTGGATGCATGGTTTGGCTCACTTTTATTTCAGGCTGTGTATTCTGATGTATGCTCTGTTGTGCATAGTCTACCTCTTCACAGAGTGAATGAGAGTCTGCAGTGTCAGCGTTAGCACTGATGTTTGCAGACTGTGTGCCATGGCCTTCAGTTCTTCAATGGTAGCGCACCTGCTTAACACACCATGTGTGTTTGTAAAAACACTGCTATAGCTTAGGTTGACTGACACTCAATCGATTGCCCATTTGATAGCAGCAGTTCATAATGAGCACACCCTGCAGGTCAACATTGGTATTGTTTCTGTCTCCAAACACTTTAAAAAAAAAAAAAAAGCAGTGCTATAGCCTAGGCTGACTACCACTTGAGTGGGTACACAACTGGGGTCTATATTAAAAGCCTGAAACCATCAAACATCGAGTGTTTGTATATCAACACATAAAGGTCAAATCACATACTCAGCAAAATACTAAAAGAGCGAAAACTGAAAAGCCGAATGTTTCCTGGTCAGCAGCGCGATAGTGGGGATAAGGAAATATATCCTTTTCCCCACTGTAGTGCAGTTTAGGAATTGGTATATTTAGGTATGTGGAGGGTGAAATTGCCCCCCTGCAAAAGCTTGTTAAATTAATTATTTAGTATTATTTTTTACTTACCTGTGTGGTGCATTCTGATGATGGAACTCATTTGGCGTTTCGGATTTTGCTCTTTTAGTGTTTCGCTGTGTATGTACTTCGACCTTTATGTGTCGATGGATGTACATACACTCGATGTTTGGTGGTTTCGGGCTTTTAATATAGACCCCATAAATGATAGTGGCAGATCACAATCAGCAATCAAGTTCCAAAATATCTGATTTGTAAGCCTTTTCATTCATGATTGTTTTGGATGAAAATGCATGCAATACTACTATTAACAGATATATTGCATTCTGATATGTGTACAGTTGTTTTGATTGAACATATCACATTGTTTTGGTGTTGTACTCATACTGAAGTGTGTTCAGCCAAATATCATGTTACCAGTCTCAGAAGGTTGCCATATGTTGTGCCTATTGCCCACAATAGTCTCTGAAAACGTTCTCATCATTTATACAGTGGCGAGTTGTGTCCACTCATACACATCATTGATTGCAGAAAATAAAATGCATCTGTTGACCATTCATACATTTTAACAATGCTAATGACATGTGTGTCAAAGCATATAGAATTATTTATTTATTCGACATTGAACTAACCAGGAAAGAATAATATTGTCCTTTTTCGGAGTATGACTATAGATCCATGGGTAACTCTGTCCATAATGGCTTTGTCTAGTCCCTGTATAAATTGCCATCATAACAGTACTGTGCTGTGCTCTGATTTTTGTGGGATCATTCTGTATGATAGACATTGTTTCCTTTTCTGTTGTGTTTTACAACAATCTTTACAGAGTGTGGCACCCAAGGACATTCACCAGTCCACAGACAATGATGTGCACATGCAAAGCTGCTGCATGCATCAAATGAAGACGATAGTGGTGATGACAATGATGATGAGGAGTCTGGACCTGCTCTTGCACATGTCTTCCTGCCTGCACCCCAGAAGTGATGTCCTCAAGGCTATGACAGAGATGATTCTCAGGAGGAGCTCGGGGAGGTCATTACTGATGTGTTCCAAACACATGAGAGGGACATGATGGGTACCTTCTTTGATGACATGGCATGAGTTATGTGGGATCCATTCAGGATGATAGCCTGTGAGATTATTCAGGAGTCTGATCCACATCTGCCTGAACCCCCCATTTGGTAAGTATTGTCTATGTGCTCCACTTGTGTTCTGTTGCCAACATGGTGATTGCCAATTAATTGATTGGACTGCATATGCACTCTTGTGCATGCATATCATGTATCTGCCAAACTTATATGTTATTGTCATGTGACATTTACTATGATTTCACTATGTGCATGACACACATTAACGCATTACACTGTCCATGTATTCTGGTAGTTAACCTGCTGATAGTGCTGCAATAGGCATCCTGTAAACATATGTCTTACTGGGACAACTGACAGACAACATATGTTGTCCATAGTTCAACACTAACAGTGTCATATGCCTTGTATGTCTGTTTTGCCATAGCAGGTATGTGCAACATACAGCCATGTCATTCCACTTGTTTTTTGGATGACAGTTGTCATGATGTCCCACTCTCATGATGTGGTATTGTGTTTCATGGTTTGATAATACTGATGCCATGTGGGATCAGATTCAGGTATATCCTGTGTATATGCAGTCCTTATCTGGCTGCATCGAAGAGTTACATAACATTAATTTGTACACAGTGTTACAGGGTACACTGTCTTTCACAGTACATTTGTTGTATTTAGCATTTCCACACCCATGATGTAGTGACACTGGTTCATACCTTCCATAAATGCTTGCATACAGAATGATTGTACATATGTGTGCATATAGTCTGATACATACTAACACAGATATGTAGCTTTAACAAATGAGTACTCAGTGATGTACTGAAAATGTACTGTAATGATACTCACACAGATGTCTCTTTTGCTGCATACTGAGCATTGTGGTTGACATACATATGCATTTCTTTTTTTGACATTTGCATGGCAGTGTATGTGTATGTGATTGAAATTGTTAACTTGCTTACCTATGCATGCTGATATGATATGATTGTACATTACTGTGTATGTGTGTTTTGTACATGTCCAGTTTTGTGGACATCTGCATTCCATCTATCCATTTGACATACATTTTCCATTTGTTTCAATGGATGTCTGTGTGTCTTCCACAGCATCTTGCGTGCTTTACACATGCATTTGCATTGTGTCGCTTTACCATGTCCTGTTTTACCATGATGTGATCCCAGGTTGTCCACCTCCTTAACACTTTAATATGTCCCCAGTGTTTATTACAGATATGTTTGCCTCTGTGACAATCCTGCACTGGCCCAGTAATCAAGAAGCCTCAATCCATACCACTGGCAACAGTGGGGAATGTATACACTGGGAGGATGACAAGTACACACACAGTAAAGTGGAGTTTCCCTTAAGAGCACACAGATATCACAGTAAGTCTGGCACAGCTAAATATGTCTCATGGATATCAGCCACAAAGACAGCTTTAAATATATTTAATAATAAAAGAACAAGACAACACTAAATATGTATTCACAGTGACTTCAGAGTTCAAAATCACAGGAAATATTTAAAACAACACTACAGCACAGCCTCAAATAAATAAAGAAAACATCTAAGCTATACTTCACTATATTCCTATCTGAATCTAAAAGAGTTAATATGCTCTAAAAACTTATTTACAGCAAGGCAAGTGCAGATGATGAGTGGATGTTCTTGCTAGGTCAAAGACAAAATACAAAATGCACAGTATGTCTCTGAGAGAGTTCTTCAATTAATAGCTTGGATGACATCACTTTTTGTCACCTGACTTTAGTTCCCAAGCTAAAACCCACTGTAACATTTGACATCTCCTTGTGAAAAATACATATCTCTCAGATGTTTGTAGATCCTGGAAATCAGAAAACAATAAAACACTTCTGCATCACAAACCTAGAAATTACTTCTCTTCCAAGACAATACAAAAACTTCTAGATTTAGACATTGTGTCTGCTACTGAACTGAAACTGAGAGATAACTTTTATAGCACAATCATAAAACAATTTAATTTCAACTTATTTTCTTGAGGTTTTGCAAGTTAACCCTCTAAGATCTTGCTTTTACTGTTAAAACATACATTTACAAACTTACAGTAATTTGTATACATTTCTATTCTAAGCCAGCAGGGTATGGCATGCTGTGGTTACAGTTTAGCTTAGTACTTTACACCTTTACACACATTTCTGTATGAATTATATCAATATTCACAAATGGCATAGAATTATTCACAAAATTTCAGATTGCTGGGCTGGTAGTATTTCCTTTTGTGATATTTCTTCCCCCCGCCAAAAAAAAACTCAAGCTAGTTTTCTAGTAACCCTTGAGAAATGTTGCTTGAAAGGGTTGACTATTTGGGAATACCTCATGCCATTCCCTGTCTTGACAGCCCATCTGCATTGACATTGCTAACCCCACTGCTGTGCTGCACCATCATATATGTCTGCAACCCTAAGCTCTACCTTAGTAACTTGGCAGACTTCCCAGACTATAAGGTAGTTCCAACTACCACCAGCCAGCTCTTTATCAGCTACTTAAAGCCCTTAACAAAGGGTGTATAATCCTACTGTGTAACATTACTCTTATTCCAAATGGTAGTCTGACCAACAGCAAGACTATTTGAAGTGGTCTGTACAGTGTCACCAAATACATATGCAAGTACTCTAACAGCTTAAATATGTCTGACAGATATCAGGCACAAAGACAGATTTAAATATATTTAGTAATAAATAATAAAAGAACAAGACAATACTAAATATGTATTCAAAGGGACTTCAGAGTTCAAAACCACGGGAAATATTTAAAACAACATTGCAGGACAGTCTCAAATAAATAAATAAAACAGCTAAGCTATACTTCACTACATTCCTATATGAATCTAAAAAAGAGTTATTATGCCCTAAAACTTACTTACAGCAAGGCAAGTGCAGATGATGAGTGGATGTTCTTGCTAGGTCAAAGACAAAATACAAAATGCACAGTCTCTCTCTGAGAGAGTTCTGAAATTAATATCAAATATTACTTCTGGGTTAGCTTGGATGACATCACTTTTTGTCACCTGACTTTAGTTCCCAAGCTAAAAATGCATTTGTCTGAGATGTTTGCAGATCCTGGAAGTCATAAATCAATAAAACTGCATATCAAACCTAGTAATTACTTCTCTTCCAAGAGAATACATAAACTTCTAGCTCTAGACATTGTGTCTGCCACTGAACTGAAACTGATAGATAACTTTTATAGCACAATCTTATTTTCTTGAAGTTTTGCAAGTTAATCCTTTATGTTTTAGTTTCTACTGTTAAAACATATACATTTGCTCAATTACAATAGTTTATATACATTTCAATTCTAAGCCAGCAGGGCATGCTGTTGTTACATTTTAGCTCAGTACTTTACACCTGTACATACACTTCTGTATGAATCATATCAATATTCACAAATGGCATAGAATTATTTACAAAATTCAAGATAGTTGGGCTGGCAGTATTTTCTTTTGTGACAGCCTCTGTCAAAACTACTGTCCATTGCCAGTTATTAATTTGAGATGGTGAACATGGGCTAAATGTATGGCCATTTTACAATGCAGGATGTGTGCACACAAGTTGGTGATGCTTGCAATATGTCTTTTTTCTACTTATTTATTACCAACTGTATATTTTTTTTCACATCCATGTGCACAACCTACTGTATTTAATATTCTGCACTGTTACATTTTTTTAACATATTACATCATTGATGTGTGTGTGTATATATATATATATATATATATATATATATATATATATATATATATATATATATACATACATATACACATTGTATGTATGTATATATATATATATATATATATATATATATATATATATATATATATATACATATACACATTGTATATATAGTGTGTATTGACTGTGATTTCACATACATTCCATTTATGCCACAGGCACACATACATTCACATATGCACCTGTGTGTTGCCTTTGACATGGCATATGTGTGTAAAATACACACATTTTGGTGTGTACACCTACTTGTGTATGTAGCAGCCTTGGCCGATCTTCTGCAGTACTTCTGTTTGGCACTGTGCTTGGTTGTTTGCCTTTCACATGCATGGTCATAGGTTTGGTTCTGTCCTCTGGATATATGTATCATTGCTTGACCTGCATTTGCTCACTTATGATGTGACTTGGCTAATACCTGCACTGCTGGTTGGCTAGTTGGATATATGTATATTTATCCAATGTGTACTGGGAACTACTTTATTACCCTGGAACACACGTGTACTATTAGTCATACACATCCAGGTATGACTTGTGCTCCCCACCCAGGTCCCAAACCTAGAGTTAGTAACTGTTAGCTATGGCAAAGTGGATGTTAATGCCCTCTTCCTTTCATTTTTTAATTAGAAAATTTACAGATTCTGCTAGAATCTGTAAATTGCAGTCAGTATATATATATATATATATATATATATATATATATATATATATATATATATATACATATATATATATATATATATATATACATATATATATATATATATATATATATATATATACATATATCTATATATATATATATATATATATATATATATATATATATATATCTATATATATATATATATATATATATATATATATTATGATGCATGTATTATGTAGATGGCGGTAGTTTTCTCCGATTTTAATTTAATGAGTGATGTGAAAGGAAAAAAAAAAATATATATATATATATATATATATATATATATATATATATACATATGTATTACAAATAGCCTTGCAGCTTCGGAGCACATATTATAAGTTAGTGGATGGCATATGGACATATCTGTGATTGTCTAATACATTTCTATGTGTACTCTTTCAAATTTCTGTTAGTAATGTCATTCTGATTAGTTTGAGATACTTTGCAATTTTAATGTTTGTGTGTATTTTTTAGGGGGTTATCACTATGGAGTCAGTAATATTCCATAGTTGCCAGTAGTTACTTTAAAAATGGTGTTATCTTTCTAAACAGCAATTAGGATTCTTTATTTGTGATATCTTTCCATTTGTTTGGTAATTTGCCACATTATTGGACAACTATTTCTTATACTTATGGATTACATTTATGTGGTGCATTCTTAGAAACTTTGGTACTTCATTATGAGCTGAAATATTTTGAGTTTCTTGTCTTGTATTAGCATATTACAGTGTTACCTGCAAGTTTTACACTGAGATCGGTGCAATGCACTGGATTTCATGAGCTTTACAGATTCTGGCCTGGTATTTTCACATCATGTAATGCTGTGTTAAAAATACTAACTTTTTGATTTGTTTACTCCCAAAAGTTCAGAATAATATTCTAATTTCATTTGTTAATTAGCAGAGTTTTGTTGTACTGCAAAATGATGCTATACAATTGCTACAGAAATTCAATAACTGAGACAAGCTACTGATTCACAGGCCCACTGAACATATTATCCAGTAACATGAGCCCAATGAAGATATTATCCAGTAACATGAGCCCACTGAAGATATTATCCAGTAACATGAGACCACTGAAGATATTATCCAGTGACATGAGCCCACTGAAGATATTATCCAGTAACATGAGCCCACTGAAGATATTATCCAGTAACATGAGCCCACTGAAGATATTATCCAGTAACATGACTGCATGCACATCAGACACGGAGAAAGCACGAGAAAGGTGTCACTGTAAAACCCAGTAATGCACTCCAGAGTTGTGTGTTGTACAAATAGCATCACTCCTGGAAGATCCAGAATTTCAGTTTTGAATGACAATTAGACTCAAATAGGAGTGATTAAAAATACAAGTCATATCATGCCTTAATGCTGAAATAATAACCTTCTAACTGTAACATCTGACGATCCTACGAAGGCTGTGTTCACTGCATGCATATCTCTGCTTTATGTGACCAATAGTTATTAATACCTGCATAGTCATGAACACTTCCTTTTTTTAACTTTCACCAGACATTGATATTTGGAAATATCTTCGTGCCATTAGATTAATTCTAGAGGACCAGTTTCTGAACATGAGATAGTGCTCTTTGGGATATTTGTCTTACATTTAGAAAGCATGTCCTGTTCTCCAGGCTTCACATGTTTTTGTCATATATTAGAGTGTGACTCCCTATGAGACGTCCTTCTTTAAGGATACTAACTAACCACAGCAGTGCAGCTTCAAGAAAATCTCATCTTAGACTATGACTACTTTATCTTTCCTTGTTATATTTAGTTATCAGTGAATTTCTTGCAAAGAAATAGTTGTATCTTCCTACTCCAAGAAACGTGTATGCCACCATCTGCCACCTTGGTGCCACGGTGTCACTGCATCTATGACACCTCAGCCATGGAACTTGAAGTGAAGCAACATGAGCTGTGGACCATTGACCTTTGCATGTAGCAGGACATGTAGTGTGACAAGCTAACGGACAGTCTCCAGTGAACAGCACCGGTAAATCTATAAAAACTTTGTGACGGGATTCTGTTTACAGTTTCTTGTTATGGCAAGTCTTAACAAAATGTGAATTACTCTAAATTGGCTACATTAAGAAACTTAAGCAAGTGGAAACAAAAATATAGTCTGTTACCACTAATGACAGTTAATGGTTTCAATACTAGCTACAAAGATAAAGTTTAGAAGTAAGAACAGAGAAAATTACATGTATTCTAACAAGACTTCTACTATGTGCTTTTATAAATACAGACAGGCAAACAGACAGGCAGATACACACATACTCACACACACAACTGCAATGTTTCTTATCAAAATGTACAAAACAAATTGTTTTCATATTTTCTGCGAAAACATAATAAGGGCAGTAAGGTACAATGAAGTAAGCTCTACATCTTTCTTTCATCGATTGCTGTCAGATTTCCATGGTTAATTATTACCTTTTACTTGAGACTTGAAGGCTACTGCCTAATCATTTTTATTGCCCATTATTGATTAGGGAGGTACATTTACTGCACTGGCAGGTGAGTGAGTGTTTTCCTCTGCTCTGTAGACTTTGTCCAGGCTACCTGTAAAGTAAATGTGTTACTCTCAAGGTAGATTTTTATTTGTACCAAAGGCCAGCATGCATGAGACCCTGGCAATCTTTTAAGGCTTGTTGTTTCCTAAGTTAATACTCTCCATCTGTTACTGCAGAGGTTCAACTAATAATCCATAGGTCATAAATAAACAATGAGGTGTTGCACAGTGCAGAGACATTCCTCCTGTGATCATATTGAACTGAATGAAAACTTATGACATTTCTTTAAGTGTTTAAAGGAAAAGAAACATACATTTTCTTTCAGGTGTGACTTTCAATGACTGTTTTCTGAGCCTGCAGGCAAACTGTTTTGCAAGGTATAGGAAATGTTACTGCTTAGTGTTAATTAACGAAAGTTAATTGGACTAATTACATTAAACGTGTTCTGTTGTACCTAGCATAATTTATTTAGTGGTCTGAAGGTAAGAGTAGAACATAAGTTATAAATGTTGCTTCATTTTGTATGCCCACAAACATTCTCATTTGACAGTGGCTTCATAGCATTGGGGTGGTAATGGACATTCTTAGAGCAGTACAGTTTACATAAGGGAAACACATGCACATATTTTGTATGGATATACCATAGTTATTTGTAGTTAATTATCATAATTTCTAGGTTACCGTTTCTCACTCATAATATACAGAAATGCACCAAACTAAGGATGAGGATTAACAGGGGCTGTCTGAAAGACTCTGATAATACCATTCCTATTAACCTCTTTATCATATCTGGCACCCACATTAATAATTACAAGTTAGTCCATTAATTTCTAGTTTTCACTTGACAGAAGGGAAGCTGGATGAAAGAAAGTGTGGAAAAGATTTGCTGGATATCAAATGTAGAGACCAGAGTACTAACAAATAAATACAGACCATTAGACCAGGTTCACTCTAACTGCTATATATGCTAAAATGACAGGCAGTAAAAGAAAGGAATCTAACATACTTTTCATGTTAGGGGATGTGGACTGACTGATAGGAATAACCATTCAGCGTCAACAGTCTCCCCCAAGCGCAACACCTCTCCATCTTACCCACACTATCATAACTGCTAATACAAAATAAAATTAAACCATTTTGTGGATAACAAAGCCAAAATATCCTTCAGGCAAAGGGCTCTGCTCCCTGTTACAACCCCTGTTAATTATATATACCAACTCCAAGATTACACAGTAGTAGAGAATGGGCAAATTCCCACTCCATGCTATTCTGTGATCTCCCACAAAAGTAATGCGAGCAGAAACAATGACATGATTGTTCAATCACTTCTGCAAACATTAAAAGCATTCAATACTACAAACGTTGGACTATATGGGATGTTTCCATATCAATGTATCTATTTATGTAGTTATACACACATACATATATTATATAAATCTCTGTCTCTCTCTCGATGATATATATATATATATATATATATATATATATATATATATATATATATATATATATATACACATACATGAATATATTTGTTTAAACTGCTGAAGAACTTTCAGTGACAGGAAATATCACACAAGATCAACAGTGATAAAAAAAATCAAAACAAAAACAATCTAAACGATGTAACTGCAAACATAAAAACATGTTACATTTGTGATCATGTAGAACAATTGAAAACATGCCTTTCACATGGATGCCCCACTGAAGTGTGGGCTCCACCACATGCCCCCAGAAATTAAATATACTGACTCCACAATCACACAACCACTAAGAAAATACCTCTCAACCTCTTAGAGAATGAAATCAGGACAAAGCCACAAATAATGGGGGCACAGAGGCCCAAAAATAGAGACACTTTTTAAATACTGCTCTTACAAACTTAGAAAGCTGATAGACTAACAGGTGTTGCATTAGCATGAATTTTCTGATGGATATGAAGTCTGAAACTGAAATGTCTGCCATTCTTTTCTGGCTTCAGTCCTCAATGATTTGCTAGAGATTTGACAGAAAATCACAATTTTATGAGAAACAGGCCAAAAATATGAGGCAAAAAATCTGGACATTCTGCGAAAATCTGGACAGTTCACAGGTATGACTGAGAAGGAGGAAAATTCCTTAAGTACATTAAAGTCAAACTGCTGTAGTTCGACTCTAATATAATGCAACCACTTTCACCACTGCCAAAAATTACCAAAATCACCAGTGAGTGATAAATGTGTGCTATGACCAAACCAATGGCGTATATATATATATATATATATATATATATATATATATATATATATGTGTGTGTGTGTGTGTGTGTGCGTGTATGTATGTGTGTGTGTATGTATATAGATATATAGCTATAGATATAGATAGATATAAATATGGATATATAGATATATATGTGTGTGTGTGTGTGTGTGTGTGTGTGTGTGTGTGTGTGTGTGTGTGTGTGTGTGTGTATATTAAAGGTCAAATGTCCAAATGGTCGAATCTTACACGACTGATATAAAATGCTTGAATCTCATAAGACTGAACTGGTAAAAATGAAACTGAACAGAGATTATTTTTTATGGAGCTGAACTGTGTGAGATTGTGACACAATGGATATTGAGGTATTGGTCTTTTCCCACTGTGGTGTGATCTCAGAGCTGGACTATTATATTTTATGAGATTTCTACAGCCAACCAACCAACATATTCTGGGGGGCGGGGGCAAACTGAAGTGCTCAGAGAAAACCCACAAAGGCATGGGTAAAACTTGCAAACTCCACACAGGCAGTGACTGGAAGTTAGAAATGAACCCTGCAGTTAAGCAGAGATCTTACCACTGAGACTATGTGGTATCTTAAAGTGGTAAAATTGTTAAAAGCCATACAATGGCAATTAAAACAATGACAATAAAATGGAATGGACCTTTTGGTCAAATAATATGATAATCTAACATTCATTTATGCTCTTTTCTTGAATAATTTGTGACTGGACCCCATTTTATGATGTTTTCTGTAGTGGTATCTTAACACAATACTGAAATCCTGGTAGAAAAAAATTTCAGGTGCTTCCCCAATAATCACCAAGTTTTTGCATTTATTTGGGAATGAATTCTTCCCTTTCTTTTATATTTTTGACTGGAAAGTAGATCTATTTGGAGATTCAGTTTCATAGATTTTGTAGACCACAATTTCTCTATTCTTGCCTCTAAACTGTGACAATTATCGTCAGTGATCTTACTGAAAGTAAAGACTACAAACAGTTCAACCATCAGTTCAAACAATACCTAACTGAAGAATATAAGTGCAGGTGTCAGTACAGGCTGTGTCACATAACTCTCATTGTTTCACTACTATATTTGTCTGGGAAAACGTAGGCTGCTTTCCTATCTGCCTTCTCTATCTTGTACTGTATATCTAATGGCCACTCAGTTCTTAGACACCCCAGATTCAGGATTTGCCAGTATTTTCCCCAGAAAAAAAAAATCAAAGTCCCTGGATATTAGCTTCTCTGTTGCAGACCTTATTATTTTACAAGTTCACCAAGTTCTACTCTCTTCACCGCTACAATATCCTTCGGACCTTGTATAAACTATGCCTGTTCTTCTGGATAATCTACATTTTCCTCATCTATACCACATGTAATATGCATTGTATACTCCTATTCTAATTCTTTTTAAACCTTGTAAATCTGTGTATATTTGTTTACATCTATGTCATGTCACTATACAATATATAATTTAGTTATACGTTTAATCTTACTTTACAGTTGTTATATGTATGGAACATGGGCCAAGCCTGCTAATAACCACATTGTATCAGTGGTCTACCCAGCTAAACAGAATTACATGAATAAGTTCAATAATATATGTAAATAAATCAATGCATACATAAATAAACAAAAGTGGCAATAACTTGTTTAAATGCAGTCAGAGTTAGATTTCAACACACAACGTTGCCTTAAAAGGGAACGTGCATGTATGGGTTAGTCTGGTCAGCTTAATAAGTTATTCATTTCTAACTTATTCTTTTAAGAGTAGAATGCCTAAGCTTTGTCCTCATCTGGTGACCCAGCCTCATTGTTTGTTTGTTTGATTCTTGTCTCATATTTAGACTCTGTAGGGATTATAATAGTTTTGGTGTTGTGTAAAATGCTTGATAAATTGATAAATTGTACAAAAACAGCTTAAGTATCACTGACAACAAACTAAATTAAACAATATTTAGGTCTGATAAATTGCAAACCCCTTAGGCAACTCCCCAATAATGTGTGATAGACATGGCACTGACGGGTCTGAGCTACCACTCATCCATTTCATCCATAAAACCTGCTCACAGCTGTACGTCTGGCAGCAAAACAGCAGGTGAGGTAACCAGTTGCACCCGATGCATTCACTCACGCTTTTTAATACCACAGTAATAACTCACGCTTTTTAATACCACAGCAATAACTCACGCTTTTAATACCACAGTAATAACTCACGCTTTTAATACCACAGTAATACGCTTTTGGTTGTACAATGACTGTAAGAAAGCAAAATCATTTTACGGGATGATACTGACTGAGTGACTTGTTTTGACAAGTATGCAGTGAGACACAAATGCAGAT
Source organism: Protopterus annectens (assembly GCF_019279795.1). Lineage (NCBI taxonomy): Eukaryota > Metazoa > Chordata > Ceratodontiformes > Protopteridae > Protopterus > Protopterus annectens. The sequence goes on along the minus strand of NC_056749.1, from coordinate 103,322,100 downwards.
ATGTACACAAACTTCCAGGAAGTTGCAATAAACAAAAAAAGAAAAAAAGACATTAACCCATCTTAATGATGTAATGATGTGAAACTTTCTTACTGGCAAGCTCCATGACTAATCATCCGGTGAGTAACTGCTCATGACACAAAACACTTTTAATCTTGATTTTCTTTGTAACAAGATCAAGCGTCCAATGCAGAACAACAAAATAATGTTTTTTTAGGACATTACTAACTGAGTTGTTCTGACATTCCTCCTGATACAATGACACACAGAAATATATGTATGCATATATATATATATATATATATATATATATATATATACACACACGCTTTCTAAGAACTAACAAAATTATACACAAAAAAAAATAAAGATGTGAGACCTTCATATGAATGGCAGGAAACTTTCTTACTAGGAAGCTACAGCAGTATTCACCTGCTTCAAGATGTCACTGTGAGTTGTGCTCCTGCACCTGATACAACATACATCCCTTCTTGATTTTATTATCACAATAAGATTCTTTCAGTTGTTCATGAATGTAAAATAAGACATTTTTACAGGATATCTCTAACATGGGATATAATGAAAAAGGAAAAAAAAAAAAAAAAAATATATATATATATATATATATATATATATATATATATATATATATATATATATATATATATATATATATATGTATCTACGTCTACTTCCCGAATTGCCACTTTATCGAATTGCAAAACACTGAGACAGCTTTGCTGAAAAGTTAATTAATGAACTCCCATATCATCTTACTACACCTCTGGGAAACTAACCACTTGGCCAGCAACACTTAAAATATGAACCAAAGCAAATCAAACCTACCAAAATGGGGCACTTCACCCCCACACCCCCATGTTGGGGTATGTGCCGCTCCACCTCCCCTAACTAAATATACCAGCTCCAACATCACACTACATTGGAGAAAAGGACAAAGATCATCATGGTGGACAACTGGTTATTTTCCCGGAGGTAAAGTACAATGATCTGGGAGTTCATTAAATTAACTTTTTGGCAATGTCATCTCAGTGTTTTGCAATTCAACCAAGTGGTAAATTGGTAAGTAGAAGTATATGTGTGTGTATATGTATATATATATATATATATATATATATATATATATATATATATATATATATATATATATATATATATATATATATATATATATATATATATGTATATATACATATATATATATATATATATATATATATATATATATATTTATGTGTGTGTGTATAAATACTCATTCTAAGAAGTACAGAAGCAACAACTTTTAAGTAGCACAAAATATATAACTCCCACCCCATTGGAGCACTCCTATCCCATTGGAGCACCTGCACAGCATGGTTGCTATTGCAGTTTTGGGACTCAAAACTGGAAGTCCAGGAATTATGAAAACATTTCTATTAAACAACAAATGTATAGCATTTACAGACCCAGACACAACCCATAGACAATGCTCTGACCTGCAAAGACAAGCATTTTTGATGTGGACTCGAGCATTAAGCAGATGTAGAGATTAGTTATGAAAGTATTTCTAACACCACTGAATCTAAGATTTTTAGGAAACCAACTTATGTTAACAAATTATTACATGCCTCTAGCTGCCACCCTTATTTTATAAAAAGGTATCTTTTACAAAATAAGCTTATATGGGTTTCTCATTAAATATCTGATTTAAAAGATTTTAAGGGAGAGATGACCAGAATGAAAATATGTTTTTGGAAAGAGTGTGCAAGTTATATGATTAACCAGTTAAAAACAATTTTTATGAAGAAGGATTTGAATTACAAATCAGTTTTATGGGCTTCTTATAAGAATGTGTCTAGTGCTAACAAGATTAATTAAAACACAATTTTTCATGCAATGGTAATTGCATCTTCAATGGATCGTGAAGAAATAAGAAAGGTCCTTACTAATTGAAAAATTGAGGTAATCCAGAAAGCTTGAATTAGGTCTGGTATCCCACCAGTGACTCAGAGGGTGACAGGACTAGCAAGGAACAGAGTAGAAAGAAATAGTCCAGATAAAATCACTTTAGCTAACAGATCTAGTAGACTCTCTCTCTCTGGTATCCTCATACCTCTCAACCTGGAAACATCAAAAATCTGGACAAAGACCCATGGAAAGTAGGTATAACTGGCCAAAAATCTGGATGCTGATTAACATAAAATTTGTATAAATTATTATGCAACCCCCTCCACCCAGTGGAATTGTGGGATACCAAAATTCAAATGCAAATTGAAGAACAGGCAAAATATTAAGCACAAAATATAACCAGAACAATGCATTTTATTTATATTAACATTTGAGCTTGCATCAAACTTTGAATTGTAGAAAACTAAAATGCAATTTTCTTTTATAAAAATAAAATTTAACTGCCACCATCATTAATGCAGTGGGACAAGTGGTCTCTGAACAGTAAATCAGGTGACAGAAACACTTTAGCAATGTACTAACAGCAAGGTCCCTATTAAAAAATAATAATTTTAACCAAACAATACAAATGAGCATAGCACTTAAAAACTGTATTAATTCATTAGGATACCATAACTAAGGCAAATACTTTCTGTCATTAATGCTAAGGAGTAAGTGTATGTGTACCAATATGAGACCTCACAAAGTAAAGATCCTTCAGTAGTGAAATCAGGGGATTAGTGGGTAAAAGGATACATAAAAAATATTTTCTCTATCTGTTTTACATTGTTAATTACAACCTAATATGCATTGCAGCAGATTTATTGTCTCCATTGTGTTATTTCATATCAAAGATTTTTCTAGTTCTTTGTTTGTTTGTTTATTGTTCATTATGTTTTCCAGACCAGTCACCTAACATTTACAATATATACAAATCCTCACAAATTCTGCTTATCTACAGTAAATCCTTCTCATCAGATGTTGTCCCTATGCCTATAGCCATAAAATGCTATTTCAGATAAGTATTTCTATCACTAAGTGTGTTTTTGCAGTGATCTATATCACAAGTTAAGATTAAGAGTGCAAAGTGTTGTGGGCACTATATTTCTCAAGAAAAACTTTGAAAAAAATATTTGAGAACACTGAATGTGCCTGGCTACACTTAGTTTGTTGGGATTGTTTAAGTAATAGTCATACCTCTCAGTCTCTTAGTGTAAGAAATCTGGACAAAGCCTAAAATAATAGGGGGACAAAGGCACAAAATAGGGACAAGTTTTAAATATTGCTTGTATAAACTTAAAAAGTTGTTAGAACAGGTTTTGCATTATCATGTGTTTTTCTGAAGGATATGAAGTTTGAAACTCAAATGTCTTTCATTTTTAGTTACTTCAAGCTTTAATTATTTGCCTGAACACCAAAAATTTTATAAGGAACAGATCAAAAAGATGATGTAAAAATCTATACATTCTGCAAAAATCCAGAGAGTTAAGAAGTTTGTAGTAAGCTTATAGTCTCATTTCTACATTCAACACAGAGAGTAAATAATAGCTCTATCTTCAATTAATGCATGAAAAATGTATTTCATTACACACTAAAGCCCTGACAAACACAAATATAAGTCACTCATAAGGCCAAAACCTGAATTCTCCAATGACTTGGATGTCTACATGTCACATAGCCATGGAATTACGAGTTCAATTATCTATTTCTACACATATACTTCCTTCTTAAAAATAAGTCTAGAGTTATTTTACAATAACCAATGTAATATTCACAACAGCCATGGTTCAATAATATCTACTGACAACATCAGGCAGAATACCACCTTCCTTTCTAGTTATATATCAAAAGAACTAGTTACCAAAACACATGAAAGGAAAAATATTTCTAAAGACTAACTGACACCTTGAAAGTCAAAAGGTAAGTCAACAATACGATCACCAGCAAGATGCACACTTCAGTACAAAACTAATGGCAGCCTTCAGAACCATTCTTAAAAGGGTTAGTAAATTAGTCCATATATTCACAACCCAGCCTGTTAATTCCATTGAGCATTGCAGCCTGAAGATAAAATACTGATAACCATTCAGTGACAGAATCACTCTATTTCGAAACACAAACATTGCATTCATGGCCTTCTTCCACACTCCTTGCAAGCACCATGCATAATCAAAGAAGAGTAACTTTTTCAGTGAATGACAAACTCAATAAGATACGTACCTCCTTACTAAAGGTCACTTGGAACTTAACACATTGGAATAAAAACCCAAGTTTCGGCAAGGTTAAATATTTCTTCCAGTGCAGTAATACAATGGCCAAAATGACTATTAATATAATAACTTGACCAAATCATATCTCATTCTGGCAAATTAAAAGTTAAACTCAAACAAGGAACGTGATTTTTTTGCATTCTCGCCTTGTACAAAACTGACAGCTACTGACAGTGGATTATACCAAAGAACAGAAGCCGGTGAAGAAAACTCTTCATTCAAAAATGACAACCCACGGCAGTAAAAGGTGGTTTGATGGTACGGGGCATGGGATTCCTGGAATTGCAGGGCTGCAGGCATTTGATCCTACTCCACTGGCAGAAGCTGAAGCTGAACATAGGCAGAAGTTTAACTTAAATTACTTAAGTTGAATATTAAAAGAAAATAGCTTTACAGCTCCTGTCCTGCTTCTTCGCTCTGCTTGCTATGTGCTGTGCTGGTGCTGGCTACTGTGAATGTGTTCATTCAGTCCATCAATATACAAGACTATGAGTCCCACTATGAATGTAATTCAATGTACGTAAATAAAAAAAAAAAAAAAACAAACTCTAACAGAAACAGTCCAAGCCAGGCAAGCCCTATTCCAATAGGCTGGCAGTCTCCCTCACGAAGCCAACGTTATTGCAAATGCCCTGCTTGTGATGACATCAGCAACAACTTTAAAAAAAAAAAAGTTTGAAAAAAAAAAAAAACATTAATTAAGGGGTCCACTCGGGAATTCATGGCACCCCATTATTTGGACTTCAAAACTGGTAAATACCAAGGAATTTGGTATGGTTGAGAGGTATGGTCATACCCTCCCTATGGGAGGATTAAAGATGCCTTGTTGAAGTTTCAAGTAGTTTATTCAGTTAAGTAGGTAGATGGATGAGTATCCTTGTCCTAATTGTTTAGTAGGTAGTTGAAATCACTGTACTCATAGATGACTTCAACTGCCCACTATAAACTGGGAATCATACCCAGTACCAAACATGCAAACCCAGATTCCTGGACTTTTGTCAACACAAATACCCTGGACAAGCTAGTCCCTACACCCACTAGGGGTGCCAACAACCCTGACCTAGTCCTCACCAACATGTGAGAATGTTGTACCCCCTCCACCCCCTGAAGGGTAATATCCTTGATGGCCAGGTCAGATCATAAAATTGTCTTTGTTAAAATGAAAATAAAATCCTTGGGCACAAGCTAAGTCAGGAACATTTAAGAATTATTCAAAGACACACTACTTAATATTATGTGACACCATGAAAAATGTCAAGATGTCCCACCCTACCCCCCCACCCTCCAAAAAAACTGTGAACACTACTGTCTATGCAGAATTCTTCAAAAAAAAAACCCTTTACGATTATGTATAAAGTTACACACAGACAGTGGTGCCTACCTAAAATAAGCACAGGACAAACTCAAAAAATAAGCCATCTTGGTGGAATCCCAATATCAATAGGACATTTATTTATTTATTTTACATTTGTTAATCGGGTAGAGTCTGGCTGGGCATATAGCCCATTTTCAGTGGTGACCCTGAGAGATAGGCTTCAAAACAATAGTACAAAAAGATTACAAACATTTTTGAAAGATTTACAAAGAATATATAAAAAGTTTGACAGTTGCCAACAATCACAATTTACAAAAAGGTGAATGTAAAACAGAAAACATTAAATTTCTTAAGTCTTATTACAGACTAATATGAAACTCATTAATCGGACCATAACCGAGTCCATAATCCCCTCAATATGGAAAATGTCCTATGTTATACCACTCCATAAAGGGAGCTCATCCACTGAACTTTCAAACTACAGGCCAATAACCATATTGTCACCACTTGCCAAAATCATGGAAACATGTGTACAAAAACAACTTCTACACTATCTTACCCAGAATAATCTACTAGCCAACTCACAACATGGATTCAGACCCCACCATAGCACAACCACTGCCCTCCTCTCTTTTACCGACACTATTAACCATAACCGGAATGACAAAAAAATATCCTCGGCTCTCTTTTTGGACCTGTCTAAAGCCTTCGATATGGTTGACCACCAGTTACTATTCCACACTCTGAAAACCCTGAACTTAGACAACTAAGCCATAAACTGGTTTCATGCCTACCTGTCTGATAGGCAACAAGCAGTACTCTGGCAGAATAAGCTCTCGCGCCTATTACCTAATACCATAGGGGTTCCTCAAGGCTCTATATTAGGACCTCTTCTCTTTTCAGTCTTTATCAATGACCTCTATACAGTCATCCCTGAGGCCTCTTGTATTCAATATGCAGATGACTCTACACTAGTATGTTCTGATACTTCCCCAGTTAATCTACTATCTACAACCCAACACATTTTTACTACAGTAGAAAATTGGCTATCAGGGCGTCATCTGATCTTGAACCCAAATAAAACCAAACTACTACTCTTCCATACAACCCATAAATCCTCTCCCATATTCTTTACCATACAATCCAACAATGGGACTATCATCTCCCCAGACTCCTATACTAAACTATTAGGAGTTACCATAGACTATAAACTTAGATTTGACATGCACATTAACCATACCATCAAAACAGTAAACAAGAAACTCGGGTCATTGTACAGGATTAAAACTTTCCTAACTCCAATTGCCAGTGTGGCCATTTCCTGCTCACATCTTCTCTCTACCCTTCTCTACGCCTCTCCCGTGCTTACTAACCTTAACAAAACTGACCTAAACAAACTCACATCTTGCTATAATCATATTGCCAGATTTGCAACTGGTATGCCCTATAGAACTCACCACTGCACTAACCTAAAAAACCTAGGCTGGATAGAACTGCCTAACCTTCTCCAGATGAGCCAACTCATAGAAGCTTTTAAAATTCTCTAACAACCTGATAACACTCCTGCACTGAAAAATGTAATTCTTCCTTATTCCAATCTAAGCTGTCTTCGCTCATCAAATAGGCAACTTGTCCAAACAATCAAATCCTATAACTCAGGGGGTGACTCTCTGTTTGCCAACGCCATTGGAAAAATATGGAACTCCCTCCCCTGTAACCTCACTCTTACTACCTCCCTGGACCAATTCAAAAAGAAACTAAAACTCCATTTAAGTTACATTGGCTTTGTCAATGCTCTAACCCAGATTAGCTCTCCTCACTTAACCTAGATCTCCTTTCTCCCCATACTTATCCTAGCTTAACAACTCAACTTTTATCTTCAAAAGACCGAACACAATATTTCCTTGTCCAATCTCTGACCATATCTGTAACCCTTAAACCTCTGTTAAAAAGACAACCTAGGATAGGAACCTATAACCTTAAACCAGAACATTGTATAGTAATCAAGCTCAAAGGCTGCTTTTGTCCTTTAACCTAACATGCTTTATAAAATTTGTATAGGAACTGTTGTATTTTTTGTGATAGCTATTGCTAGACTGTTTTTGTTACGATATATACTGTATATCTTTCTCCTTAACTGCACTACTAAATGTAATAATATGTAATATTGTAACATGTATGTAACCTTCTGTCATTGTGGAGCTTTTCTCCCCGGGCCTCCGCTGAAAATGGACATGTATCCAGTTGGACGATCCCGGTCAACAAATGTAAAATAAAATAAATAAATAAAATAAATATATAACTAAAAACCATTGTGGTATTTTCATTTGGTAGAAGTAAGACAAGAAGATAGCAGAATAGAAAACATTTGATCGAAGGCATGAGAAACTAGCCAGGATTATTACAGGAGCATAGCCATTGTTGAGTAAGGTATTCCTTTAGGAGTTTTTTGAAGCTATGACAATCTGTGTTATTTAAGATATTCTGGGGTAATAAGTTCCACTGTTTGGCTACTTTAAAGGAGAAGAGAGGGCCACTGAAGTAATTATAGGACTTTGTAACCTTGAGCATAAGGTTAACAGATGATCTAAGGGTCCTGGGATTGTTATTTAGTTGCACTAGGTTGGAGAGTACAGGGCAGTTTCCAGGTCTGTGGATAATGGAGTGGGCAGTGGTTAGCTGATTGAGTGATAACAGATTGGGAAATTCAAGCCAGTGTAGTTTTTGAAAAACAAGGCAATGATGGGTCCTGTTGGGTATATTAGCAGCAAATGTTGCTATTTTGTTATAGCAGGAATCGAATAGATGTAAATCAGACTTGTGCAGGTTAGAGAAAAGTTGAGAACAGTAGAGAAGAATAGATAGGAGGTGGGATCTGGCTGTGGCTAGTCTGGCATTTTGAGTAAGGTAAGGTTTGGCCCTATATAGAGCACCAAGTTTGATGTGAACTTTCTTAATTGTGAGTGATATGTGTTTATTGAATGTCATGTTGTTGTCTAGTGTGACACCAAATAGTTTTGTTTGCTTAACTGGTTCTATTATAATGCCGTTAGTGGAGTAGATGGAGAGAGGAGGTGGTTTTGCTTTGGATTTCCTGTTAGAGAAGATCATTAATTTTGTTTTGTTTGGGTTTAGGATGAGTTGAAGTTCATTTAGGTAATTTTCAATATCTAGAAATGACTTTTGCAGTTTATCTTGGAGTTCTTTGGGAGTGGGAGCAGAGCAAATAAGAGTAGCATCATCAGCATATTGAATGATAGAAGCAGATTTAGTGGCAGTGTTTAGACTATTTGTGAACATAATAAAAAGGAGAGGGCCAAGGATGGAACCCTGAGGAACCCCAACAGAGACTGGGAGGAGTGTGGAGAGTTTATTATCCCATTTAGTTGCCTGTTGTCAATTAGTAAGGTAGCTAAAGAACCAGTTGAGAGCTGAAGAGTTGAGGCTGAAGGAGGCTAGACTGTTGATTAGTAGTTGGTGGGATACCGTATCAAAAGCTTTGGACATATCAAGGAATATAGTAGAGACACGTTGTCCATTGTTTTTTAAGGAGGTTGATGTAGTTAATGAAACTTATGAGGGCTGTGGAGGTACTGTATTTTGGATGGAAGCCATGCTGTGAACTAGATAACAGGTTATTTGTAATGAGGTGATCTAGGAGCTGCTTATGGATACATTTCTCTCTAAGATTTTGGCTAGGGGTGAGAGAATGGCATGCAATGGCATACAACAAAATGAAGAAAACCATGGCCAAAATTAGGAAGTGCAATGCCCAGCAAGGCAAGAACCCCCTTGGCCAAATAAATAAATAACTCAAAGGAGTAAGTAAGTCTGACAAAGTCAAATTTGAAGTAAAGTTAACCTCTCAGGCTGAGGACAATCACAAGGTTTTCTTCTACTATGGCTGCAACCTCAAAGAGCATACACAACAATGTGCAGGAAGTGATTATAAATTATAAATGGAACCACATAAAGGAACCAGAGGATACAGCAACTCTACTGACCAATAAATTAATCTCCAAATTTATACAGCTTTTTCCACCACACATCTCTAAAGCAATACTCTCAAACATAAGTTCCCAATTATCTCCATGGAACATGTCCTCAGTGCATTCTCTCGGCCAAAAACTCTGCATCAATGGGCCTCAGTAATATCCCAGGATTCTTTCTTAATAGCATGAACTATAGCCTATCCGGTCCAACAGAGTCACTGTCTAACTATAGCCTCCAAACAGACTTCATGCAGAATGAATGGAGGACTGCGACTGTTATTTCTCTGCATAAAATCTGAAAACTACTGACCCATTAGCATAACTAATATGTAAAGCCATGGAAAGAGTTATCATGAATATGATAAATGACAACATAAGAAACCTTCAGATACTGGATCCAACCCAGTTTGGTTTTGTGAAGGGCCTATCATATCTACTCAACCTGGTGGACTTCTTTGAGAAGTTCACTAGGGCAATGGAAGAGGACAAAACAATCTATACTGCCTATCTCAACTTGGCCAAAGCATTTGACACAATACTCCATTAGGGCATTGTAGACAAGCTCATAAAATTAGGTATAAACCCCAATGTCACCTATCAGATAGCCAGCTGTCTCACAGATAGCACACAAGAAGAAGGATAGGGAGTCTACCACCACCAAAAGGCCAGCCACTAGCAGAGTCCTTCAGTGCTTTATGCTGTGGTCACTCCTTTTTGATATCTACTTCTCTGATGTCAAGGCTAATGTCAAAGGCCTAACAAAATTGACAAAAGATTGCAAACTTGGCACAACCATACAATACCAAAGGTCACAAATATCCTTGAAGAAAGCATGACACAGACTAATAGCTGGTGCTAGAGTCATGGTCTAAAACCCAATGCCAAGAAATGTATATAATATCTTTCAGAAAGATGGCCACCTCTGAAAATGACTATAATGACTAAATTGATAATACATCCCTAAAAGTAGACCCAGTGGGCAGGGATTTGAGAACACATGTAGGTGTTGACCTGGCCTCTGAGCATTGTGTGTCTTCTTTCTTAAGGAAAGCATTTTATATTGCACAACTTATAGACAAGGGTTCATAGGTTCATCGGTGTTTACTAGGCTAATAACTGCAAGGGCCTTTTATAGCCTAGCCATGCATTCCAAATCTCTGACAAGTTCTTGTATCCTTGATAAGTGAAAGCAGGGGTTTGGGAGATGAACTATTTACAAGCAGGGGCCTGGGAGATGAACCAGTTACATGCTACCTCTGTCCTATTGGTGCCAAACCAGGTTCCCCAACCAATTATCCAATTTACAATTGAATTGGATTACGGAGGAACTGTACTTCACATGGATGGGGAGCCTGTTCCAGAGAATGAGTAGTCTCATGGATATGTATTTGTTTGTCCATCAGGTCCTGTTAATATCACAAGCAAGGTTTAATTCTTTAGAACAGGTAATTTTGGTGCTCTTTGTTTTATGGATATACAGAAGGACTGTCAGAGCGTAGTGTTACAATGCCTTGTATGCCAGGCATAGATTTTCCCTTAACAGTCTGTAGAAGACAGAATACAGGGATAGGGGCTTGAGGTGGTCTGCATAAGACATGGTACTTACACCCTCTATTCTTTTAGCAATGATCCTTTATGAAAATTTCAACTGTTGGATGTGCCCGTCTGATGAATGCCGAAAACATTGGAGCAATGACTTCCTTGGACCTAGATGCCATACCTTTGTTTATAAGTTCACAACATAGAATGATTTCTTCACTACTGTAGACAGGTGATGGTCGAAGACTAGATTGCTATGTGTGTCTCTAAGTCCCTGAGTCATCTCTTAGGGGTTTGTTGTCAGTATGATAGTTACAAGAGATTGATGGCTTCCTGAAGGATACTGTTATGCATTTCTTGGCATTTAGTTTTAGTCCATGGCTCTGACACAAGTTATTTATCTGTGTCAGCCCTTCCTGGAGAACATTTATGTCAGTGGGGGAATCCAAATTTGCAATAATCTGCTGATTTAGTTATCCATAGGCTCTTGACATTGGCCTTGACTTCAGAGAAGTAAATGCCAAAAATAAACAGTCCCAGAACAATGCCTGAAGGACTTTACCTGTGACTGTCCTCTTTGTAGAGGTGGACTTCCCAATTCTAACTTCCTGGTTCCTGTCTGTTAGCTGGCTATCCACCAGGTAACATAAGAGTTTATACATAACCTCTTGAGTTCATCAATAATGCCCAAGTAGGGTACTGTGTCAAATGCCTTAGCCAGGTCAAGGAAGGCAGTGTGAACCATTTTGCCCTCATCGATTGCTTAGCTGACTTTTTCAAAGAAGAGAAAGCATTCTGGAATATTGTCTGGGTCTGTCGATGCAGTGCTCTTGGTTTTAGAGAGAGAGAGCATCAAGGACTAATCCCCTAGTGATAGTAGGGGAAGTTATATATGATGGTATTTACTGTGGGCAGACTGAGAGAAGAAAGGGGCAAAGTTAGAGGTGAATTTGTCTGCCAGTAGGTTTTCTCTATCTTCTGACTTTTTTAATTTCTCCAAGTCTTTTGGCTTTCTAATACCATGTTGAGAATGAACCCATTCCTAAGTCAAAGTATGATTAAAGTTCATGAACTTAGTATTGTTTCAATCTTTGATGTTAGCCAGAAGTGCTCTTTGCAGCATCCGCAATGTGTCCAAAACTGACTCCTTCTGCAATTCATATGGAGTTACATGTATAGGTAACATATCTAAGTACGATTGTAAATTCTTTTTTATAAGACACATTGCTGCTATTGCTATTGGAATTGTCTGGGTATCCTTCCATATTTCCCTTGTTTCTGTCTGCAGATCCTGGTATTTTATGGTTATGTGTCTCTCTGTACGTATGACACTGTAGTCACTGGGTTTAGCAATTTCAATATTGGTTGCTCCATGAGCAATGAGGTCTGCACATAATGTGTACTGTCTTTGGAGTTGTGGACATAGCTAAAGAGTGTCTTGCAGTTGTCCTTGGTCCAGTAGGCCAGTTACTTCAAAGTTGGCTTTAGTAGACTTTATTTCTCCTCTGAGCTGCTTGTTTAGTTTGATGCGAGTGCTTTTATCCTCCTAGGTGCTACATCTTCTAATGTTTGCCATGATTTTCTTCCTTCTTTCCATCTGTTATACAACCTATTGATGTTGTGATTCTACCAAATTGGCTTGTTTCTCAGTTAGTTCTGTACTTCTTCCTGGTAGGTATAGGTGCTTCTATGCAGCTATTAACATACTTGCATAGTTAGGTGAACAGTTACATGTAGGCAGCAGTGTTCTCAGGGTTTATGGGGGCTTGAAATTTTGTCAGGTTATCACTTGTTAGTAGAAGTAAACCTTAGAGTAGTTTCTTAACACTCCAAGGTTAGCTGGGTTTCAGGGTTTTATTTTTACTTCAAAGAAGATCATTTTATGGTCTGACCTTACCAGAGAGGACATTGCAGTAGGGGGTATGCAGCACTCTCCCATATTAGAGAGGACCAGATCTAGTATGATTGCACCCTTAGTTGGCATATTGACAATCTGGTCCAAGGAGTTTGTGTTTACAAAATCCAGGAATATCTGTGTCTGCACATTTGGTGTTGTATATCATTTCCAGTTAATAGGAGGTAATTAAGGTTGCCCATGAATATGGTATTGGGATGGAAGTTGAGTGTTTACAATAATACTAAATATATTATGGGTTTCCTGGATATAGCTTGCGAGGAAGTTGTATGGGATTTTGCCTGTAGTGATATGAACATGGAGAAGCTCAAATGCATTGTCCTGTTTGACCAGCCTTGAGGTATATTTATTTATTTGTTATGTAAATTGAGGCACCTCCACCTTTAGTTCCTGTCTGTGTAGTAGCTGGTTTAAATGTGTAGAAGGCATTATCGCCTTGCACTGCCTGTGTCTCTCCACAGCATTAAACCATGCCTCAGTGACTAAGCAGATGTCAGCATTCTCTAAGGTGAGGAGAGCTTGTAGGGAGTGGAGTTTCTTGTTTAGACACCTTAGATTTTCTTGGTTTTGATTTGCTATGTTGGAAGTACTTTCAATTTGGCATTGCCTAAAAAAGGCACTATGTGGGGGGGGGGGGGTGACAATGTTTTACCTAATATTCAAAAGCCTAGAGTGGAAAGTTGCAGACCATCCTTAGCAAAGCAGAGTGGTCTGTTGACCATCTTCTTCCATACTGACAAATATTGCACCTGCTTAGAATGGCACCAGAAACTAAAGCAATTATTAAAGTCAGTCATCTTCTGTTCATATTGTGGCATCATATCCACTTTGCTCCCTTGTTTTGAGTAAATCAGCTTTTTGAGTAGATTAGCTTTTTTTAGAAATGTGGCTAGTAATACATTATTTGGCCTATATGATTTAGTATGAATGTGTATTCAAATAACACATTTGTGATACTGTCGGTTAAACTTTGTCATATGACTGATGTTAAAGGCTGTTTTAGATAGAATGTTTTATCGACTGTCTTTTATCTGATGAAGATTACATCTTACTAGACACAAGTGCAAATTAAAATCATTGAGTGTGCCTTTGTTAGTGGTACATATTTTTTTATTAATTTTTCCACTCTTTTGCAGGTTTTAGTTGGTGAAAAAGTGGATATTTTTGTAGTTAAATAATTAAGTGGGGAAAAGCTTCACAGGTTAGGTTATAAGTGTTAGTGGACCACATATGACATATGACATATGGACCACAGCTTGATACTTATAATTTGGGATCCTTTTTAGAAGAGGAGGAGAGGTTCAAAAACTATAATAAGGGGTGTTAAATGGTCTAGGGGGTCTCAAACTCAAAGAACTCAAGGGCATTATGAGGCTGAGTTAAGGCAGCTGAGAGCTAAAAAATGCATAATGAATATAGGACAGCAAAATTACTTTCAGAAGATATTACCAACTGACTGTTTAATACAGTGCTAAACTAACAAGCACAGACCTTACAAAAAAATGAAACAACAAGCAAAGAAACAAGTATGAGTATTGCACACTGCTCAGGAATACCTCAGCCAGGTGAAATGCCTGTAGAACATGGATCCCAGTTTTAGTTTTCAGACTCACAACTGAGAGCCCTGAAATTATGAAAATTGAACAGTGAACCCAAATGAGAACAGCAAATGTTAAAACTTGCTGCTCTTATACATACATACATAGCAATGAGACTAAATGTATGAAAATGGACTACATATATGCCAAGTCTGGAATCTCCCTACCTCAGAGTATTTATCTTATTCTGGGGTACAACAATCTCAGATTTAAGATATATAAAGACACCCCTCATAAAAAAATAAAATAAAAGTTATAAACTTATTTTACTAATGTATGCCCTGTAACATCAATGCGTTGAGAAGTCAGGGGTCACATCCAACACTGGGGTCATGTTGGGGACAACCTGGCAGGAGAAAGTGGGAAATCCAGTGGTTTTGCAGGTGTAGCAACCAGAAATACAGTCAAAGAGCTAAGAGAGGTTGATGGGAAAGGGGGAAAGTCACTTTAGTTTTCATTAGTTTGCCTGTCTTGTAACTCATATACAGCTAGTCAGAACAATATAGATAATCAACTGCTGTTTCTTCACATTGTGTGTTGAGATTTTTAAGTTATATTCCAAACAGAGCTTTTTTAACCAATTATTTGTTTGCTTATTTTTTATGAATTTATTTATATTTATCAGAGTAGTGCACTGATCTCAAAGGACCATTTGAAGTCACAGCCTGGGAGAATTAGATTACAATCAGAAACTGCTACAAGAATATGCTAGAAAACACATACATGTTTACAGATGCAAGAATATGCTACAATGTTTAGTTGAAGAAGCAGTTTGCAATGTCAAAACATGGATGGAAAAATGGAATCATGCTAAGCAGAGTGTTTTGGACAATGTATAGCCATAATGAATGAGATGTCTTATGCTGCAGGGATAGCAGCATACGATTATATAGAGATACATGACGACATTAATAGAGATGAGTGTGAGTAGTTGAGTGAAAGGATACCATGGGGAGGAGACAGAGAAATGGAATGAGGGGTACGCAGAGGGAAGAAGAGTTGACAGGAGAGGATGTGTGAGAAATGAGGAGAGAAGAGGGAGGTAGAATGACTGCGAGGCAGGAAGTCAGGAGGTAAGGCAGAATGAAACAGGGATAAAGGGGTATGAGAGAGAGATTCGTGGATCATGTAATGTGAATAATTGTCATTTATTATGTCAATAATTATATCATGGCAATTATTGAGTAATCAAGCTAAATCTCAGACAACCTATGGAGGAAAACTTTTCATACCACAATAATTTAGGTTTGCTTCAATCACAAATTTTAAATACCCTCTGAACAGATTCTTTCATGTAACTGAATGGGACAAACTTCAAGATTTCAGTAGCAATGTGGAACATTATATATTGGTAATATCGACTTTTGATCCATAACTTAGACACTAGGCCAGGTACTTTTATGAGTTTAACACCCAAAAGACTGGAAAAATATTAAGTGGGACCTGGACACATCAGAAACTAACAAATCAGTAGATTTATTTTCAAACATATCATAAATTTCTGCTTCATTCACAAATAAGGTTAGTGGATATCACCTCCCAGGACTCATCATTTTCAGTTTAATAACTGATTAATTCTAAACTTTTGGGGTTGGTAAGTTTTGTGATGCTCTATACAAATATATTTTGTTGGATTGAGCAGAAGCAGAATCCCCTGAGTTCATTGCACCACTCACTTGTTGACACATCTACTTCACATGTAATGTCACCTAAATGAGAACAAGAAACAGAAGAGACTTGTCAGTTCTTAGAGTTAACAGCCATTAGAGTTTTTCTGTCACTTCCATAATTGTCAAGATAGTAGACTTATGATAAACCCATCTGGCACTGACAGTTTAACACTGAATCTGCTGAGTGTTATTATCTACAAAATGATCTCTTTTAGTGATGCCACATACTACATTAGGGGAATTATTATTATCAACTATTGGCGCCATTGTGATGGGATATTGATATTTCTTTGCAGACAGGGCTGCTGGGTTTCCAAGTCTACAATGTAACTACAGTACTGACAAACTATACAGTGTAAAATGAGGCACCCACTCCATATCAACCTGGGTACACATGGCAGTTACAAAAAAGAAAGCTGAAGCTTTAAACATGGAGGGGACACACTAGCTGGTAAAGCAAATCTAAACAAATGACGGAGAGCTCACTCCCAGCCATGCATGATGCACTAAATCAGAGTGCTGTGCAAAAGTAACAGCCATGCATGATGCACTAAATCAGAGCACTGTGCAAAAGTAACAGCCATGCATGATGCACTAAATCAGAGCACTGTGCAAAAGTAACAGCCATGCATGATGCACTAAATCAGAGCACTGTGCAAAAGTAACAGCCATGCATGATGCACTAAATCAGAGCGCTGTGCAAAAGTAACAGCCCTGCACGATGCACTAAATCAGAGCACTGTGCAAAAGTAACAGCCCTGCATGATGCACTAAATCAGAGCGCTGTGCAAAAGTAACAGCCATGCATGATGCACTAAATCAGAGCGCTGTGCAAAAGTAACAGCCATGCATGATGCACTAAATCAGAGCGCTGTGCAAAAGTAACAGCCATGCATGATGCACTAAATCAGAGCGCTGTGCAAAAGTAACAGCCATGCATGATGCACTAAATCAGAGCGCTGTGCAAAAGTAACAGCCCGGCATGATGCACTAAATCAGAGCGCTGTGCAAAAGTAACAGCCATGCATGATGCACTAAATCAGAGCGCTGTGCAAAAGTAACAGCCATGCATGATGCACTAAATCAGAGCGCTGTGCAAAAGTAACAGCCATGCATGATGCACTAAATCACAGCGCTGTGCAAAAGTAACAGCCATTCATGATGCACTAAATCAGAGCGCTGTGCAAAAGTAACAGCCATGCATGATGCACTAAATCAGAGCACTGTGCAAAAGTAACAGCCATGCATGATGCACTAAATCAGAGCACTGTGCAAAAGTAACAGCCATGCATGATGCACTAAATCAGAGCGCTGTGCAAAAGTAACAGCCATGCATGATGCACTAAATCAGAGCGCTGTGCAAAAGTAACAGCCATGCATGATGTACTAAATCAGAGCACTGTGCAAAAGTAACAGCCCTGGCTTAATAAGAACACAAGCATGCAATACAAGGAGATACAACAAAGAAAGAGCTCACTCCCACCCATGCATGATGTACTAAATCAGAGCGCTGTGCAAAAGTAACAGCCATGCATGATGCACTAAATCAGAGTGCTGTGCAAAAGTAACAGCCATACATGACGCACTAAATCAGAGCACTGTGCAAAAGTAACAGCCATGCATGATGCACTAAATCAGAGCGCTGTGCAAAAGTAACAGCCTTGTCTTAATAAGAACACAAGCATGCAATACAAGGAGATACAACAAAGAAAGAGCTCACTCCCACCCATGCATGATGCACTAAATCAGAGCGCTGTGCAAAAGTAACAGCCATGCATGATGCACTAAATCAGAGCGCTGTGCAAAAGTAACAGCCATGCATGATGCACTAAATCAGAGTGCTGTGCAAAAGTAACAGCCATGCATGATGCACTAAATCAGAGTGCTGTGCAAAAGTAACAGCCATGCATGATGCACTAAATCAGAGCACTGTGCAAAAGTAACAGCCATGCATGATGCACTGAATCAGAGCACTGTGCAAAAGTAACAGCCATGCATGATGCACTAAATCAGAGCGCTGTGGAAAAGTAACAGCCATGCATGATGCACTAAATCAGAGCGCTGTGCAAAAGTAACAGCCATGCATGATGTACTAAATCAGAGCGCTGTGCAAAAGTAACAGCCATGCATGATGCACTAAATCAGAGTGCTGTGCAAAAGTAACAGCCCTGGCTTAATAAGAACACAAGCATGCAATACAAGGAGATACAACAAAGAAAGAGCTCACTCCCACCCATGCATGATGTACTAAATCAGAGCACTGTGCAAAAGTAACAGCCATGCATGATGCACTAAATCAGAGCACTGTGCAAAAGTAACAGCCATGCATGATGCACTAAATCAGAGCACTGTGCAAAAGTAACAGCCATGCATGATGCACTAAGTCAGAGCGCTGTGCAAAAGTAACAGCCATGCATGATGCACTAAATCAGAGCACTGTGCAAAAGTAACAGCCATGCATGATGCACTAAGTCAGAGCGCTGTGCAAAAGTAACAGCCATGCATGATGCACTAAATAGGAGCGCTGTGCAAAAGTAACAGCCATGCATGATGCACTAAATCAAAGCGCTGTGCAAAAGTAACAGCCATGCATGATGCACTAAATCAGAGCGCTGTGCAAAAGTAACAGCCTTGTCTTAATAAGAAGACAAGCATGCAATACAAGGAGATACAACAAAGAAAGAGCTCACTCCCACCCATGCATGATGCACTAAATCAGAGCGCTGTGCAAAAGTAACAGCCATGCATGATGCACTAAATCAGAGCGCTGTGCAAAAGTAACAGCCATGCATGATGCACTAAATCAGAGCACTGTGCAAAAGTAACAGCCATGCATGATGCACTAAATCAGAGTGCTGTGCAAAAGTAACAGCCATGCATGATGCACTAAATCAGAGCGCTGTGCAAAAGTAACAGCCCTGGCTTAATAAGAACACAAGCATGCAATACAAGGAGATACAACAAAGAAAGAGCTCACTCCCACCCATGCATGATGTACTAAATCAGAGCACTGTGCAAAAGTAACAGCCATGCATGATGCACTAAATCAGAGCGCTGTGCAAAAGTAACAGCCCTGGCTTAATAAGAACACAAGCATGCAATACAAGGAGATACACCAAAGAAAGAGCTCATTCCCACCCATGCATGATGCACTAAATCAGAGCGCTGTGCAAAAGTAACAGCCATGCATGATGCACTAAATCAAAGCACTGTGCAAAAGTAACATCCATGCATGATGCACTAAATCAGAGCACTGTGCAAAAGTAACAGCCTTGTCTTAATAAGAACATAAGCATGCAATACAAGGAGATACAACAAAGAATGCACAAATACAAAAACTCACAAATGCTATGTACAAGACGCATGATGGCTATGCAGACTGTGTTTAAAACAAAAGCAAAAGCAACACACAGTGCTATCCACAAGCCAGTAAAATTATAATAGTCATAATAAAAAAATGCAAGCAATAAATGCAACGTATTTCAAAGAACTAATTAGAAATACTTTTCGCTAAAGCAGTAAACATGTAGTTGTTACAGTTCTGGAGGACAGACATTGAGAACAAAACTAGTGATGATATATTATTACAGTAAATGTAAAACACTCCCAAGAAGGAAGTCATATGAAGTAAAGTTTATTATTACACATGTATGGTAAGTGGATCTGTCTGCAAATTATTAGGTGTACAGTGCACATGCATTAGCTATTTAGAAATGCGTGTAAGACTGTGATCAAACACCAACACAAAAAACATTCAACATGTAAGTAAATGTGCATAATACAAACACTTAATTTCCATTGAACCTACTTTACTACAGCTGGATGGTTTGGAAGAACAGCAAACAACAAAAATACTGATAAATGTAATTGAGAGTGCCTCCAATGTGTTGTCATGAATCGGATCCTCTGCTCTGCTTCTCCCACCCAGTCTCAATTCATTTGCAGCGACTCAGAGACAAGTCTTTGAATCTTTATTAGACAGCATGAAAAATCATGCAATTAAAAAGCCATTACTTAGCTCTATGGAGAATAAAAGATTGCAGAAAGATGAATGCATTCCAACAGCATCTTCTTCTACTTTAAAGGTTATAGCTAAAATATCACACTTCAAAGTAATATAACTCATTCTGGATTTCTTATTAGCTTCAGATATATCAGCCATATTACCTTCATAACTTCTTATTTTAAATGTATTTAAAGTACCAGGAGCATCCTGATTGTGTATAGCTAATCCACTTACCCTAAACATTTGTCCTTTGACTATATTCTTATATATGTGTATGGGGTGCACACCTTTCATCTGTAAATATGTATTTTTACAATCCTTTTGAGATAATGTAGTATAAGACATCTAATGGCTCCTTCATAACATTAACATCTAAAAAACTGATTTCAATGTCCATAACATCTAAAAAACTGATTTCAATGTCCATATAATGAAGTTCAAATCTCATAAAAGATGTTGAATTATTTAAGAAATTAACAAAAATCAAGTAATTCTATAGTATCACCTTGCCAAAGCAAAAACACGTCATCCACATACCTACTATAACATAAAATATTAGAATGATACTTATTTGGTGAAAAGGTGAACTCTGTTTCCTGTTGTGCTAAAACAGGACTTACATAGCTATTAGCAGAGAGTGTGCCCAAGGTTGCACAATATTTTGTAGTTATAACTGATCACTGAATGTAATTATATTGTTTTTCAAAATTAATCCAAATAAAATACAAATGAGTTTCAGAGTTAGGAATAATTACAATTCTAGAAAGAGAATCAATGCCTGTGTTATCAGGAAGAGCTGTAAATAATGCGCATTTAATGTGACCAAGATATAATCTCTACATCTATGATTAACAGACCATTCTTTTATACTTCTTAAAAAGTGCTTAGTATCAATAAAAACATGATGGACGTCATTCAAAATTTTTCTTAACTTAATTTCTACATAATTAAATAAATTTTCAGTTACCCATCCCCTACCAGAAACAATGGATCTGAAAGATTGATTATGACTGTTAGGTAACCCATATAATACTGGTATGAGAGACTGATCAATATCAAAATAATTAAACAATTCAAATGCAAGAATACCACTCATTTGCAATTATTCCCCTACTAGGAGATTGTTGTTCTTGCACACCTGTCAACCACCTGTCTGTGTTGACCGTTGACCAAATTATGTCAGTCTACTAGCTGTCTGGTCACTGGAAGGAACAGACTGTGCGCTGACACCAAGTAGATCAATGTCCTAATGTCGAAGTCATCAGTATTGACACAGTCTGTGGATGCTTACAAAATAACCTGGGGCAGATCAAACAACTGGCAGAGACACTGCACCTCCCTCCTGATAATTATGTACACTAGCTGCAAATTCATACAGTCCCTGGGGAAAGTAAATATTCCCCTATGTGGAGATTGTCGTTCTCACAAACCTGTCAACCACCTGTCTGTGTCGACCAAACAGTGTCAGTACACTGGGGCACTGTCCATTTGATCCAATGCCTTACACCCATACACCTATATATATATATATATATATATATATATATATATATATATATATATATATATGTATATATATATATATATATATATATATATATATATATATATATATATACACATATTTTATCTAACTGAATGTAATTCTACTGCTGCAGCAAAATGAAGAAAAACTATA
Source organism: Protopterus annectens (assembly GCF_019279795.1). Lineage (NCBI taxonomy): Eukaryota > Metazoa > Chordata > Ceratodontiformes > Protopteridae > Protopterus > Protopterus annectens. The sequence continues at coordinate 103,300,173 of NC_056749.1, read as the reverse complement.
ACCATTTTAGGACTTGTTCTTATACATACAGTCCTACTTCAATATAAGCTGGCAGATTATAATATAACATATCCAGTAAATTTATATAACTATTTAGAAAATGAAAACCTACTTATATTACGAATAAGTATTTTCAGTTAAAAAATCTCAAATGCCTTATATATGTCTAAAATAATAAAATCATTTCCTTTCAAATTTTATCTGTAAACTCTATTAATATAAATAATTTTTTTAATATTTTCCTAAATTTGTTTATTAATCCTCATCTATAAGAGGAGACAAAGAAGAATTAATAAATTTAATCTGACAGGAAAGCCATCTTATATTCCATATTTAATAGAGATAATTGTAAGAAGAACACTGTTTAAGGTAATTTTCTTGTTTTAATGTAGGAGTTGTTAGCATATAATACCATGGCATATGGATTAATTGGGTCTATATTACCTGAACGAAAACCCGACTGAGCGAATCTCAGTTGAGCGACACATAAAGAGCAAAAACTGCAAATTCTGAACCTGTGAAAGTAAAACAGGTAAACTCTCACTAACTGTTTTATGCAGGGGGGCAAGCCCCCCTGCACCCCCCATGCCCCCCTACTTAAATATACTAACTCTGAGATCGCACTACATTGAAGTAAATGGACAAATTCCCTATGGTGATCTCCATTCATTCTTGCAATATTAGCGGTTTTCGCTCTTTATGTGTCATTCAACTGGGTTTCTCTCAGTCGGGTTATCGTTCTGCTGATATAGACCCGGATTAATTAATTATGCTGGACAATCAAGAAAACCTTGAACAAATAAATGTTGGAATAGTTTATGAATCTTTGCAATTATAGCATTGGTTTCTGTAGAATTATTTTATTTTAGTTTTCTTGTCAAATTTGCTATTTATGTTCTTGGTAAATGTGACTCAACATTACCATGAGTCATCTTGTTTATATTCTGTAATAAAGGTCTGCATCGATACTTTATATGCTTCTAGTATATTATCCTTTTTCATTTCATAAGACCTTTTCACAAGACTAACAATATCTGTTCAATACTGATTACTAGATAAGTAATGACTAAAATATTTTATACATTTTATATGGCTACCTTTAGCTATTAGTTTAGACTTGCTTCTAATCAATGCAAACATTTAGGTGTGATAAAAATAAGTGTTTAATTATTACCTTTTTCAATACCACTACTGTTATATGGGTTTGGTTTTTGATACTTATTTAGATTAGTAACATTCAGATCTTCTTGTATTTTAGCCAGTTTTACATCTATTTTTTTTAATTTGTT